>NC_084518.1:9460368-9554973 GCF_024500385.1 Phyllopteryx taeniolatus
GCTGCGACACTCCGTGTCATACTGCAGCTAAATGAGCTCCAACTGCAGGTGGGCTGGAAAGTCACTGAGATCCACAGAAACGGGAGAACAAAAAAGTGTGATCTCCTTTTCAATAGTTTTCAAAATCCCTGAAACGCTGTTGAAACTCCTCAGTCAGAGATGAGATGTTTCCGGCATACCTCCTCATTTGCGGACTGATATTCTGGGCTGGAAAACAGGTCATTATTTCTTCCAGAGATTGGAAATGTGTGGTATTGGGTTGCGTTTGTGACAGGTGGGTTTGGAAAAGTAGCAGCTTGGTCTGAAAGGCTTTAATATGTGAATACAGTTGGCTTATCAATGCATTTTGCCCCTGAAGGCTCATGTTCAGGGCGTTCAGATGTCGGGTTATGTCAACTAAAAATCCAAAATCAGACAGCCAAACAGGATCGGTTAGTTCTGGCATAGGCTGTCCCTTTTTTTTTTTCCCAAGAACTGTTCAATTTCCTCTTTGAGTGAGTAGAAACGCTGCAGTGCAGAGCCCCGGCTGAGCCATCTTACATTAGTGTGATACAGAAAATCTCTGGATTCAGCGTGGATATCCAGTAGAAATTGTTGAAACTGGCGGTGGCACAGGGCTTTGGAGAGAATATATTTAATAGCCTTTATAACCGGTTTCATAACGTGATCATATTTCAGATGTTTGGCACATAGAACTTGTTGGTGAATAATACAAAGTTTTATAGCTTTACCTCCTCCTTCGCTTACTTTGTTATACACTAGGGTTGATAATCCACTCTGCTCGCCAACCATGGCAGGTGCGCCATCCGTAATAATCCTTGTGATTTTATTCCACTGTTATTTTATGTCATCTACGGCGGAACAAACAGAAGCAAATAAATCTTTCCCTCGTTTGGTCCTTAATCCTCGGGAGGTCAAGTAGCTCTTCACACACGTTCATTTCACTGTCCACTCCTCTCAAAAAAATCAGTAACTGAGCGGTGTCGGATGCATCCGTGCTTTCGTCACAGGGTGAAGAAAAAAATTCAAACTCCACTCCTTTTGCCTCCAACTGTCTCTTAATATCAGAAGAATCTTCTTCGATCCTTCGTGACACAGTGCTACGAGCCAGGCAAACATTGGCGAACTGTTGCTTTTTCTCAGGACAAATGTTCTCCACCATTTCCATCACACAGTCTTTAATAAATTCACCCTCAGTAAACGGTTTGCAGTGCTTGGCAACCAGCGTTGTCACCTCATAGCTTGCCTTTGTTGCATTTTCATTCGGACTCACTGGCTCTTGTGAAAAAGTGTTGCTGTGCTGTTACACCAGCTTCCAGTTGCTTCAATTTTTCACTGCGTTCGTTCCCAGCTAGCTTGTCGTAATTAGTATGTTCCGTCTGGTAGTGCCTCTTTATATTGAACTCCTTGAAAACAGCCACAGTCTATTGGCAAATTAGGAAAACGCAGTTGTTTCTACACTCAGTGAAAAAATATTCAGACTTCCATTTGTCCTGGAAACGGCGGCCCTCGCTATCAACTTTCCTTTTCTTACTTCCAGTTGCCATTTTAGAAATGGGCAAAAAACAAATCATGCTTAAAACGGCCCTGCGAGAGTTCGGCCACAAGTTTACTGCCATCCTGTGGTGAAATATAAAATTGCGCGTGTATTTTGTACTGCTGGGCCACATATTGATTTTATGACAGAGGCTTCGGGTCAGTGGAAATATGAACACGGTCCAGATTTGGCCCGGGGGCCGGACTTTGGGCATGCTGGCATAGAGGGTAAGATGACAGCTCCCGAATAGAGAGATATTCTTCAAGAGAACCTCCAGAGTGCTCTGGAACTCAGACTTGGGTGTCAATTCACCTTCCAACACGACAATGGCCCAAAGCACACAGCCAAGATAACAAAGGAGGGGCTTCAGGGGCTCCCTGTGAATGTCCCTGAGAGGCCCAGCCAGAGCCCGGACTTGAATCTAATCACACATCTCTGGAAAGACCTAAAAATGACAGTCCACCAACGCTACCCATCCAACCTGACTGACCTTGACAGTATATGCAGAGAAGAATGGGAGAAAATGCCCCAAAACAGGTGTCCCAAGCTCATAGCAACATATCCAAGAAGACTTGAGGCTGTGATTACTGCCAAAGGTACTTTGGTGTGAATACTGATGTACCTATTATGTTTAAATGTTTACATTTTCAATTTGCACAACTATCTGAAAATATGTTTTTACTTTGTCATTATTAGACTTTACACCGATCTGATCGGCCTGATCGGCATCGGCCAATATTTCCCATTTCACGCTGATCGGCTGAAAACATAGTCATAATTCACCGATCCGCAAAAGACATTTACTCCGCATCCCCATCTTGCACAGTATATTTGAATCCAAAAGCTAGTTTATTTTTAGCCTTGTCTCGTCTGTAAATATCTGATGGCCAATAAAGTTTTAAAAAATATGGCGGTGTGGGACAGACAACACATCTGAGACAGACAAGACGTAATACCCGGATCAGACTACAAGACAAATTTGCTCTTTCACGATTCCACTATATCAGACTACTGCAATAAAATCTTGTATTCAGATACCACCGCATCCCGTTTTTTACAATCATTGGGCTTTATCTTGTCAATTCAAATGCGACCGGATGCACTCGTTACCATGGCGACGACAACAGGAGTGGATCGCGGTGACTGTATTATCAGAACAAAATATGGAAAAACATGTGTTGGTGGTCACCGGTGCTCAGGAGAGGACGATCGTTTAAAGGCCTCTTTATACTGACGCGGCCGACAGTGCCCGCATTGCATCACGTGACCGACGCATTGGGCCGCGCGGCCCCGATGCAGCCCCTCTGCATCACTTGACCCGCACAAGGCAAAAATTGTTGCTGCGTGTAGAATGCTGCAGAGATCATCTCTCGTTATTGGTCTGTTTTAGTCACATGCTGTGATGACTACTCAGTGTTCCCCTTGGTTCTACAGACCATCTATGCCGCTGCCTTCTTGATTGATTTTGCAGTATAATTAAACATATCATCTGGTCATCTAGGTCCATCTGTTCTAGCAGACACTGTTCCACGGTCGCCATTGTTGTTGCTTTGTTCCGGAAAGCAAAGTAAAAACGGCTACTGGAAATGGCCAAAAAATGCAGAGGAAACTCCCCCCTGTGGTGTCCTAGCCAGTACCAGCCGTATCAACACCCCCCGACTTGGATGAGAACTGCAGTACATTTTCAAAACTGCATACGTGGGTTGCGCTCGAGTATAAAGGCAAATTGCGTGCGGGATAGCCGCAGAGAGGTCAGTGCGGTCGCCGCCCGCATGAATATAAAGAAGCCTTAAAGCTTGGCTTGAGGTATGTTCCCGTACTTTTAATACGATACGGCTCACAAGCAGGCAACAAAAGGTTATGTAGCCTAGCAAGCCAGTGCTAGCACTAACGGTTGTGCGTAAACATGCTGACATTCTGTCGAATCATGCTCTAAAGCAGGGGTGTCAAACTCAAATTCACGGTGGGCCGAAATTACAAATTGGGACAACGTCGTGGGCCAAACTCAATATTTAATGAAAAATTACTCCGATGTGCATGTTTCCCTTCTCTGCATAAATCTAGCATTAAAGTTTATCATATGACAACAAACTTACATTTTGCTTAAACACTGAATCTGGAATAAACAAACTTTAATATAAACGAGAAATCTAATTTGCGATAAAAGACATCAGTGGTATTCGTTTGTTGTTTTTTATTTAAATAGATAACATGAATTCTTCTGTCTCTCCATCTTCTATTTATCTATCTCCAACTTCCTCTTTTATGTAAATATTTTTTCAAAGGCCAACAACAAAACAACCCAAATAAAAGTGTCCTTCAATAAAAATCCAAACTTCAAACTATTAACAGTCCCTGCCTAGGAGTTGTTAAATGGCATTAAAAAAAACTATTCAATTATGTTACATACTTTGTTACAGCCACGTTGCTCCGCACACGACAAACAGGTCTGTCTTTTACTTTAGTGAACAGACAATCTGCCTCCCACCTGTCTTGGAAGTTAACTGTTTTCCATCTTTCGTTTGGCCATTTTGGGGAAGGGGAAGTGTAAATTTGCTCGAGGAGACTGGTAGCATAGTTGCTAACGACTGCAACAGAAAGGGAAGGGGCGCTCGCCGGTCTAGAATGATGGGCCAACACACGAGCAAAGCATTCTGGGATTTGTAATATTAGTGGCGCTTGTGGTATATACTGGCGGGCCAGCTCTAATACACATTTGATATTGTCTTGCGGGCCAAATATAATTACATCGTGGGCCAAATGTGCTCTAAAGTTTTGGTGTGGGTGAAGTAATTTAATTACAGAAAGTTAGCATCCATTATTTCTGTCATGTTGTAATGTTGGTTTGACCTGACTGATTAGAGTACATGACCTGACTAGAGCAGTGATTTCCAAACTTTATGGAGCCAAGGAACATATTTTACAATTGAAAAATTTCACAGCACACCAACAAACAAAAATGTCACAAAAAGTGGATACATTAATTACTGTAATTACTTCCTGCCATCTAATAGAAGACCATTCATTTGTTCTGTCTGTCACTGTGCCTCACTGGCATAAATAGATTAACAAAGATACATTATTTATGGTAAATATAATTTTTTGAGCAATTACGTACACTATTATATACAGCAAATGAAGAGGTCATTTAAATAGACATCTTGTGATCGGATTGGTGATCGGTTATTGGTTTTTTAAACTCGCTGATCGTGATCAGTCCCAAAAATCCTTATCGTGTAAAGCCTAGTCATATATTTTATGTAGATTTTTTTTTAACTATACTGAAATCAGCTTTAGAATAATAACATAGCAAAATGTGGAACAAAGTGTGTGAATACTTTCTGGTGGCAGTGTATATGTAAGAAAATCATATTCACAGATATGAAAGGATCTATAAGAAAATAAATTTACATCAAACTAACTACAAATTTGTCCCATACTTCTGCAGCAGTGGTTAAGCACAGTCCTCAAGTATAGCAGCCTAACTCCTAATCAGGTATTACCCGATTAACACCTCTGATTCCACATAAAAGCTTTTCTTCAGATGGTGTGACAGATTTACAGCCGGAATACACTCCCAGGTCAAGCTAGGCGTGATAACTGTTGCACTATATGTGCTGTTTAGTAATCTATCTGGTGTCAAAAGTTGATTGTACCCACCCTCACTGTGGGTGTCATTCAAACTCCTCTCTCCATAAAGTTTAACAACTATCAACTGTTGCTCGTGATGTAATAGCATTGCACATTACCTGTCATGCAGACCAATTGGCATTGCGTCCCCTCTGTGCACAGGGTGCTCCATACCCTTGCCACACAACACCTTTGGAACCAAAACAAAGTGCTTTCACTATGATATTCAATATCAGTCAACAAATGGTCCATCAGAGTCACGACGGCAACATTTAAGAGCGAATCAGTACAAACGGGAATACTGCAAGTGTGCCCTATGTTTGGATGCCTTAATTTACCTTGTGGTAAGGAGTTCAAGAAATCTCTCCCACAATAGTAACAGTCACTTATCCTGGAATTGAAGTCTGACAGCCAGACAAATTACCATTACAATGCAGATGACGAATTTAGAATTGTAACTACTGTACTCATCTTGACAGGTCTATGCAAATTGGTAGTCCTTGAGGCCAGATGACGCTGAAATATGCCATCTTACTTTTCTATCTCAAGTTTAGATGTCGGCTCATTGAATCTAAAAATATCTGCCTGGTGTATTGCTGCTAAAGCGCAATATTCATCATCAGTCGAAATAAAAGGCTACTTCTTGGCTCATGTAATTGAAACGCGTCAAAGTGATTCAAACATAACATGAAAGTTTTTTTACCTTTCAATGGCGCAATGAAATGTAATGTAAACGCAAGGGAAGTGAAGTTAATACGTAAAAAGGGAACGTGTCCAATGAGTTAGCTAACTTGTTAATGAGCAAAGAAAAGTGCCGTCTGAGTTTGACGATGTGAATGAGTCGATTAAAACAATACATTGCCACATGATCGCCGCTGTCACGCTGCAAAAAAGCTCATTTTCCGGTCATTTACAGTGAACGTTGTGTGAGATCAAGCTAGTGCTAACAGCATAGCTAAGCTAACTCGTCAACGTGTATTACTAGCTACCTCAATAAACATTAAGAACGGCCGACAGTGATTTTGTCAGTTGTGTTTACTGGTAGCTATTCTATACATATTTTTTAATAGTTTAGAACTGCTACACAAGCTTGGTCTTAACGTGAGTGAGTTGGTCGCATAGTTAGTTGCTACTTGGTCCGGTTGATTTGCCTCGAGCATTTAATAGATCGACTGGTTGTCAACCTGTTGTCTGTTGAATTTAATGTTCTATATCGTGTTAAGATTACAGTATGTGTAATAAGTACTCTCTGTAAAGTTTAAATGATAAATTCCATACCTTCAACGACGAGGTAACGCTGACAGATGTCCTTGTTTTCCTTCCAAGCCCTCAAATCCACTTACAGCAACGGACCCGCCCACTCAGTTTTAGTCAATCGTATTTTAGCTTACTGGTAAAGCACGACCATTCTAACTTTTAATTGGTAGAATAGTATGGCAATCTTTTCTTATTGGTTCAAAACTTCCGTTACTAAATACGTAGTGTTTCTCATGAGGCATTCTCATAAATTTGCAAACATTTATTTCTCTTACTATATTTGAGTTATACATCAAAGAATAACATGACACTTAGGAATTTTAAATCTCTATCAAAAAATCTTTTAAGTTCAAAGTAATTTAAAAAAAGTTAAACATCAAATGTTACTGATATTTGCTTTAAAAAAAAACACACACATACACACCGTTGCAAACCATCGTGGTTTGCAACTTTAATTTTCAAACTAAAGGTTAGTAACCTTTCCGCTGGGTTAAATTAAATATACTGTACCAGAGCCATCTAGGGGCTCCATGGGGCCATAAGCAAAATGTACTTTTGGGACTCTCTCTTTCTGCCAATAATATTGATTATTAATCATCAACTCAGTGTTAACACTGGTGCAACTGTGCAGGGTTTTTAATCTCAAAAGGCAGCACGTTCAAGTACACGAGCAGCCTGGTGTTGATTTACCCCCACAGTAAATGATCGTGCAGGGGGGCTTGGCCTGATTATGTTCCCCCACGACACTGCGGGTTCTCTTTAGGAGTGACCAGGTTGGATATGATTAAGAATGAGCTCATCAGAGGGACAGCCAAAGTTAGATGTTTTGGAGACAAAGTTAAAGAGAGCAGTCTTTGATGGTTTGGACACATCCAGAGGAGAGAGCTAGTGAGTAGTATATATTGGTAGAAGAATGATTAGGAATGAGCTGCCAGGCAATAGAGCTAGAGAAAGACCAAAGAGAAAGTTGAGAGATGTAGTTAGGGAAGAAATGAGGGCAGTTGGTGTTAGAGGAGGATGGGTGTAGATGGAAAAGGATGATGCACCGTGGCGAACCCTAACAGAACAAGCTGAAAATTAATAATAATAATAATAAGAAGAAGAAGCAGGGGCTTTAATTGCTTTTGGTAGGGCTGAGCAGGTGCTTACTTCAGTTATGTCTCTGAAAGGGCCGGATAACGGGAATAATCTTAATCATTTTGTACAACGTCGATTTGCAGCGTTTGTTCCTCTGTTACTCAGACTAAGACTCCCATGCAATAGGATGCAGTCCCACCTCCACTTTAAATTCCTCTGTGACAGATACAGCACACCTCCCCACTGTTCTGCTACCCTCATACATGTCCTGTACTCTTCTAACACACTTCTTTGCCACTCCAGACTTCCGCATGCAGTACCACAGTTCCTCTCTGGGTACTCTGTTTACAACTTTCCAATTAAAGCAAAGAAGAAGAAGAAGCACACCAAGGCCGATGCCCCGCCTTTTGAGTACTGGCTGACATTTTTTCTTTCTAGAAATGGGTTTGTTTATAAGGCTGACCACTGCCTCCGAACAACTAGGACAGCTAAGACGCCATTTTTGCTTATACTTTCGTAGAAGAGACAATAACTACAAATAAGTAAATGATAGCCGACTTGTTATCATTAATTGGCGGTTTTGTAGATATAATTGTAGACTTGTGAACCTTTCGCCGTGTATCCATGCAGCTAGTTCAGCACAATGTAACGTAATGCGATGACGTTGACAGGAAAGTCCGAGGAAGCGAAGACCAAGCCATATTCATGGTACTGTTCAGACAGAAGTGTCATCTCGCTTAACTAGTTCGCATGTTGTTGTTTTAGCAGCTGCCCGGTGTTTAAAACTGGCTAGCTAGGGTGCTCATTTCATGTTAGCATGGCATCAGACACGAGTGACACGGAGGAGTTCTACGATGCTCCAGAGGACGTACATTTCAGCCCATCTCCCAACGTGTAAGGAAACGCATTTTGTTATTATATAGGAATCTTAGTAGCTAAAACAAAAATGTACCGTGAGTTTTACTTTGTGTTGTGTCCATCTTCCAAGAAAACAGCCTGTAAGAACGTTATCTTTTTATAGTATTAATATTCGTTTAATAGACAAAGTTGAGTTGGAGGCCATCAGATCCCTGTAATCATTAATTTTCAATGCAACAAAATATGAAATATTTTACGTGATAAACATTGCTAGGCGACGGTGCTCAACGAGTCACTTGATCCAGGTTCTGTATTGATCGTGGGAATATTGTTGTCAACAAAACATTTTCCCATTTGATACAATAATACACTACATTGCCAAAAGTATTCGCTCACCTGCCTTGACTCAGATATAAAATTAAGTGGCACCCCATTCTTAATCCATAGGAGTTAATATGACATCGGTTCTCCCTCTGCAGTTACAACATCTTAAACTCTTCTGGAAAGGCTTTCCACAAGGTTTAGGAGTCTGTTTGTTGGAACAGGAAGGGGTCATCTCCAAACTGTTCCCACAAAGTTGGAAATCTCCAAAATATTAGCCCCTGAGCTCCATGGAGTGAAAGAAACTGAATGCTTCAGCAAACCAAGAGATTTTGGACAGTCAAACAGTTCAGGCATTACCCCTTCTTATTCCAACATGTCTGTACACCAGTGGGCAAAGCAAGGTCCACAAAGACATGGATGAGAGAATTTGGTATGGATGAACTTGACTGTCCTGCAGAGTCCTGCCCTCATCCCGAGAGAACACCTTCACCAGTAATTTTGGGTTGATTTCGAGTGGACATTGAGCCAGGCCTTCTCATCCAGCATTAGTGTGTGACCTCATAAATGTACCCTGGAAAGAATGAGCAAAAATTCACATAAACTCATTCCTAAAGCTTGTTAAACACCTTCTCACAAGTTACTGTTACAGCTGCCAAGAGTAGACCAACATCACATTAAACCATATGGGTTTTGAATGGGGTATCACATAAAATCATATGTGTGGCAAGGCAGGTGAGCAAATACTTTAGGCAATATAATGTATGTGCAGTGTTGCAAGGCTCTTGAATGTCAGAAAAGTTCCCAAGTACTGGTAGTTAGTCATGGCATTAAAAATGGAAATCTGTACTGTATCATCTGACAATTTGGAGGGGTGTGATAACTAGTAATTTGATTATTAGTTATTTTTAACCATGTGTCTGTGCCTTTTAGGTCTCCTGCAAAGTTTGTCATTCCTTCCCTTAAGGTATGTTTGTTGAAGTTGTAGGTTTGTGAGGAATTTAACCAAGTGATTTTGATTTTAACCTAGAATTTTGTTACCTTCCAAATAAATGTTTTGCTTTTGGTATGAGACCCTTACAATAAAGTATTAAACTAAATTTATCTGCTCTGTGTTTCTCCTAAGCGGAAAAAAGTTAATGATCTTTTTTATTTCTTTCTTTATTTATTTTTTTTAAAGTAGAACATTCAAAGCCAAACAGCTGTAATCAGAAGGCTACCAGTTTTTGCGAAAAGAAAGTATGTGAACCATAGACGCACAGTGCAGTATGGCAAATAAAACTTATTCATTATCAATAGGATTTCCAAATTATTTTATCAAGTAGTTACTAATGCAATTAGCATGTATCTGAAAACATAATTATGAATGACTACAAGGAAAATGACCATAGGATCAGCAGAAACATTTTTTTATTGTCCATTACTTTCCATTGTATGTCTGTCAGGTGCCTTGATGGTGTGAGTAGTTTATTATACAGTAGTTACTTTCTCTTTAGATTTGCGTGACAGTTAAGAATATTGAATCTTAAACTATTCCTTCATTTAATTAATATTTTATGATAGTGAGAACAATTTAACTTTTCATGATTTCATTTTGGGGGTAAAATGTGTAAGGGAACCAGTACTACAGAACAACTTGTTTGACTTTGGAGGTTCCAATTTATACCTTTTCAAAAGAAGTTTGGGTTTTAAGAGAGAGGAATTATAAGAAAAGCCCCAAACTACTGAGCTGTATATTTACTCATTTGAACAATTATTACTAAAACGTCCATATTATTTGATCACATTTTCAAAAGTAAAACATATTTATTATATTTTTTAATTTCGCAAAATATTTCATTATTAACAGCTGTCGCAGAGATCTGATGAGGATGACAGTTGCGGAGAGGCTGTCGCTGAGACTACTCAAGAAGATTCCCTACATGTGTGTTTTTATCCTTTACTGCTGAATAACACACACATGACTAGAGTTATCTGGAGTCAGATTGATCTTTTATGATTATTAGTTTGTGTTTTGTAGAAGAAAATAGTTTGTTAGTAGTAGGGTTAAAATGATTAATCGACGAACTGTAATAATTCAATCACAAAAGAAGTCCTCGTGATATCTGTGCCCCAAAGCTTTGACAGTTATTATTTTTCCAAACTGACTAATGTTACTGCAGGCTCTGCACCACTCCGTGTAGAAATAAGTTGGTGCAATGTCGGTGAGCCAGGAAGAAAGAGTGCGTAAAATACAGTATATCCAAAGTTTAGGATTGTTTCACACACAAAATAGAAGATAAAGTGCAATGTGTGGACTACAAGGCAAAACTAACTCGCGTACCACAACAGCAAGTCTATTACTTCCAAAACAAGGCATCGATGTATGCTAATTTTATATAGCGTACCACTGCTAATTAGAATGTAATGTAGTTCCCTCACAAGTGGTCAATGATAGAGACAGCCGCTGGTGCACTTAATTGCTATTGAACGATTTGTAACAAATAAACATGTAATAATCACATTCATACATGAACTGCTGAGGCCAAAACTGAAGCCCAGGCACTCAACATGCAGACTGGCTAACGGTTAGGCAGTTAAGAGCCAGCCAGTAACCTGAGCACATGACAGGCATCTCTACGCTCTCATTTGCTGATTCCATGTCACTCACCAGTTCAGGCCCCACCTTTTAAAGCCACAAACGCTCAAAGGGACAGTTATGGCAGGTGGCAACAATAATACCTGCACCTTATATGCACATATTGTTGTCTAAAAATGTAAAATAAAATTTTAGGCAATTAGTCAATGGCATAATCAGTAGAATAATTGATTTCTAAAAATAATCAATAGCTGCAGCACAAGACTTGGACAGTAGTTACTCTATGGTCAAGTGAGCTAAATTTTCTTGTTTATTTTTTTTGATCTTGTAGATCATTGATAGTATCATTGAGGAGAGTCAAATGGAAAATGGTGCTGTCGCCGAGCTGTTGGATCAACTCCATGTTGATGTGACTGTGGAAGCGGAGTCAAAGGAAAAGAGTAACACCCAGGAAGTTCCTGTTGCGGCATCAGTTGCAGCTGATGAACCGCAGCCTATCGAGAGGCCTGAGGAGCAACCTGAATGTTCCGTGACAAACGGAGTGTATTCTCTGCCTGCCCCCAATCCGGTGGATCTCCCAGGACCTTCAGTTGGAACACAGGAAGGTGTTCAGCCCCCAGACATCACCAGCACAATAGGACAGAGTAACTCCGATGGGGCACTTGTAGTCGCAGAAGGGGGGCAGGAGCACAGGTCCGCTGACATTTTAGAGCAGGTTCCGTTCGCAGACAGGCCAACGGCCTCTATGGACACATCAGGACCTACAAAACCACCACGGCAGTTTACGGTAGAGCCAGACATTGTAGCCAGCACCAAGAAACCTCCACCGTCACGACCGCGCCCTCCCAGCGGAGCTCCTCCACCAAGACCGCCTCCACCGGCTTTGCAGAGTCACCCTTCCAAGAAGTCTCAGGAGTGTCTCAGGCCCAATATGCTTGAAGGTAAACAAACAACGTCCATTTATAGATATCATTGTGCAATATGTTGGGTGTCAAAACAACACTAAAGGAATGGTATAACAAGAGCAAATTAAATGATCTTTCTAAAAATTGTAGAGTGAGGGTTTATCCATTCATTCAAGTGTTTAAAGAGGCTTCTGTCAGTACTTGAGCATGTCTTCTTGGACTTTGCTTTGTACACTGGGGCACAGTCAAGCTCTCACAGTAACGGGCCTTCTTTGAAAGATTCTCACAAAGTATCCCAAAACGTACCTTGCTAAGGAGTCGAAATATAATTCAGAAGGCACGAGGGGTCTTATCCAACCCCTGATTGATTGCATTATATCAGATGTCTCTCAATTTTGTGTGATTAGAGCTTGATGTTTCTGTTTTATCGCAGCCTTTAGGGAAACACAATGGTCTGAGGCTTGTGTACTTATTACTGACTTATGCAAAGTGTGAGTAAATGAATAACA
The DNA here is from genome assembly GCF_024500385.1 of Phyllopteryx taeniolatus. Lineage (NCBI taxonomy): Eukaryota > Metazoa > Chordata > Actinopteri > Syngnathiformes > Syngnathidae > Phyllopteryx > Phyllopteryx taeniolatus. The sequence goes on from NC_084518.1 coordinate 9,473,041, forward strand.
AGCCTACAATGTTCTGGGTTAATCATAGATTCACAGACTTTTCTGATCACTACTAGAAATATCCATCCATCCATCCATTTTCTGAGCCGCTTCTCCTCACTAGGGTCGCGGGCGTGCTGGGGCCTATCCCAGCTATCATCAGGCAGGAGGTGGGGTACACCCTGAACTGGTTGCCAGCCAATCGCAGGGCACAAACAAACAACCATTCGCAGTCACATTCACACCTACTGGCAATTGAGAGTCTCCAATTAATGCATGTTTTTGGGATGTGGGAGGAAACCGAAGTGCCCGGAGAAAACCCATGCAGGCACGGGGAGAACATGCAAACTCCACACAGGCGGGGCCAGGGATTGAACCCTGGTCCTCATAACTGTGAGGCTGACGCTCTAACCAGTTGTCCACCGTGCCGCCACTACTAAAAATAGTTAAGTGAAAATTTAATAATGTGGTTTGAGCCACACTTGATTTTCAAAAGGCAGATACGGGCTAGGTCATTTGTAAATGAGGTAAATTAATAAATAAAAAGGTGTTTAAGTAAAATAGTGTATTTTAATAATACAATAATAATAATTGTTTTTAAACATATAATTACAATTTATTAATTTTATTTTTCCTATTTTATTGTAATTTTTTATTTTATCCAAAAGAATTATGTCAATTCCTCCAGCCATCCATTTTCCGAACCATTTATCCACACTAGGGTCGCGGGCGTGCTGGAGCCTATCCCAACTATTTTTGGGCAAGAGGCGGTGTATAGACTGAACTGGTCGCTAGCCTATCGTAGGGCACATAGAAACAAATAACCATTCGCACTCACATTCACACCTATGGCCAATTTTAGAGTTTACAATTAACCTACCATGCATGTTTTTGGGATGTGGGAGGAAACCGGAGTACCTGAAGAAAACCCATGCAGGCACGGGGAGAACATGCAAACTCCACACAGGTGAGGCCGGGTCCTCAGAACTGTGAGACAGATGTGCTAACCAGTCAGTCACCATGCTGCCCGTTTATGTACAACCCCAATTCCAATGAAGTTGGGACGTTGTGTTAAACATAAATAAAAACAGAATACAATTATTTGCAAATCATGTTCAACCTATATTTAATTGAATACACTACAAAGACAAGATATTTAATGGTCATACTGATAAACTTTATTTTTTTTAGCAAATAATCATTAACTTAGAATTTTATGGCTGCAACACATTCCAAAAAAGCTGAGAAAGGTGGAAAAAAAGGCTGAGAAAGTTGAGGAATGCTCATTAAACACCCGTTTGGAACATCCCACAGGTGAACAGGCTTATTGGGAACAGGTGGGTGCCATGATTGGGTATAAAAGGAGCTTCTCTGAATTGGTCAGTCATTCACAAGCAAAGAGGGGGCGAGGTTCACTTCTTTGTGAACAAGTGCGTGAGAAAATAATCGAACAGTTTAAGGACAATGTTCCTCAACGTACAGTTGCAAGGAATTTAGGGATTTCATCATCTACGGTCCATAATATTGTCAAAAGGTTCAGAGAATCTGGAGAAATAACTGCATGTAAGCGGCAAGGCCGAAAACCAACATTGACTGCCCGTGACCTTCGATCCTGCATCAAAAGCCGACATCAATGTGTAAAGGATATCACCACATGGGCTCAGGAACACTTCAGAAAACCAATGTCAGTAAATACAGTTCGCCGCTACATACGTAAGTGCAACTTGAAACTCTACTATGCAAAGCAAAAGCCATTTATCAACAACACCTAGAAACGGCATCGGCTTCTCTGGGCCCGAGCTCGTCTAAGATGGACTTGAAAAGTGTTCTGAGGTCCGACAAGTCCACATTTCAAATTGTTTTTGGAAATTGTGGACGTCGTGTCCTCCAGCCCAAAGAGGAAAAGAACCATCCGGACTGTAATGGACGCAAAGTTCAAAAGCCAGCATCTGTGATGGTATGGGGCTGTGTTAGTGCCAATGGCATGGGTAACTTACACATCTGTGAAGGCACCATTAATGCTGAAGGGTATATGCAGGTTTTGGAGAAACATATGCTGCCATCCAAGCAACGTCTTGTTCATGGACGCCCCTGCTTATTTCAGCAAGACAATGCCAAACCACATTCTGTTACAACAGCGTGGCTTTGTAGTAAAAGAGTGCGGGTACTAGACTGGCCTGCCTGCAGTCCAGACCTGTCTCCCATTGAAAATGTGTGGCGCATTATGAAGCATAAAATACGACAACGGAGACCCCGGACTGTTGAACAGCTGAAGCTGTACATCAAGCAAGAATGGGAAAGAATTCCACCTACAAAGCTTCAACAATTGGTGTCCTCAGTTCCCAAACATTTATTGAATGTTGTTAAAAGACAAGGTGATCTAAAACAGTGGTAAACATGACCTTGTCCCAGCTTCTTTGGAACGTGTTGCAGCCATAAAATTCCAAGTTAATGATTATTTGCTAAAAAAAATAAAGTTTATCAGCTTGAACATTAAATATCTTGTCTTTGTAGTGTATTCAATTAAATAGAAGTCAAACATGATTTGCAAATCATTCTGTTTTTATTTGTTTAACACAACGTCCCAACTTCTTTGGAATTGGGGTTATAAATTGATCCTATCTTTTTATTATTACTCACAATTAGATTTTTTTAAAATGTTAACTGTACATTTAAAATAGTTAATCCTATTTTTGTATTACTTACAATTATTATTTTTTTTTTAAATGTTAACTGTACATTTCAAAAAGTTATTAGAAATATTTTTCACTTTATTTACAATAAATCATTCAAGAAATTATTTAATGAGCTAGGTGAAGAATAAGACACTTTAATAAATGAAATCAATACATTTTAAAGAATAAATAAAATGAATAAATATTTTAAATTTTAGGATAAAGAGCTAAATACCTTTCCCACTCCTGTATGTCCGTCACTTTACATTTTAAAACTATATTAATCTTGTTTGTTAACCTAAGTTTACATTTCCCCAAATGCAGATGCTTTTCTAGAGATTGAACAAATAATGTTTCTTGCACACATTGAGTAAATAGTATTGTCTGCAGTATCTGCTATGATTCCAGTCAGCAGCGATCCTCTGGAACCATCTGGTCTGATGTCTCCGAGTAGCACTGTGAGGAGTTTAACCAGAGAGTTGCAGCACTCCTTGGATCTGGCCAGTGCCACCAGTGGGGACAAGGTGGTGACCGCACAGGTCAGTCACGATTTGGTTGCTAAATATCACATACAGTATATGGTGAGTGTTCTTGAGTGCAGCAGTTGACAAAGAATGGCTGTTTTGTGGATTTTAGGAGAATGAGGGTGAGGAGGCCTTGTCTCAGGTTGAAGGACAAGTTCCAGGCCCTCAGCGTCCACGCTCCAACTCTGGTAGAGAGCTCACTGACGAGGTAGACCCTTGTGTGCCTTTATTTCTCTTGGCTTTAAGCCATATCCATGTTGTAGTACATAGTTTACACCAACATTCACTGGACCAAACCAAATGTTAAAACAGGAAATCCTGGCCAGTGTGATGATCAAGAACCTAGACACTGGGGAAGAGATCCCACTAATCCAGGCAGAGGAGAAACTTCCTGCTGGGATTAACCCCCTCACTTTGCACATCATGAGGAGGACCAAAGAGTATATCACGTAAGTGGAATGTGAGTTTTTGTTTTTTGTACTTCAGAGTTTTTGAGTTTACACTCATTTTGAATATTGTCTCCAGTGAAAAACAAGGCAACATGTTTTAAGGGTAAGTTGATCATCATACCTTTTTCTTCTCAGGAATGATGAAGCACAGTCAGATGATGATGACAAGTCACAGGCTCCACTGGTAGACACAGATGGGGGGAAACTGAAACAGAGAACGTAAGGATCTGCGTCTTATTTGGGCCTCCACTGTTATTGTAATGCCCTTTCCATCACACATTCACATTCATTGTATGTTGATCTGAATTTTTCCTTATTTCCAGAACTCAGTTTAAGAAATTCCTGGGCAAGTCTGTGAAGAAGGCCAAGCATCTTGCTGAGGAATATGGAGAAAAGGCAGTAAACAAAGTGAAAAGTGTTCGCGATGAAGGTAAGAAAAAAAAAATCCATCAATCAGTCAGTGATCAGAACTGACCACTTTTGGCCTTATGATTCCATGAACATTCCACAATCAAGTTTAGACTTGAGAGGAATCAAATCGCACAGACAGCTGAACACAGAGTAACAATGTATTATCAGTGGTTCTCAACTGACATCACCCTGGGACCGTCATTTCTCTCTTGTTGCAAAGTATTGTTTAAAAAAGCCACTGAAAACATCTACAGTAAATGATTATGCTACCTTTGGCATTTGTTCTTGCTTTGGCTCCATCTGACGAGCCCAGGAGAGTAGTATTTAAATGCAGCTGGAAGTTGTTTGCACGATGCTAGTTTTCTTTCTTGCTGCGCTGATATTCACATTCACAACAAGCAGTGTCAAAGTAATTTGACATACTACCAAAAGCATATTGCTAGCCATGACGTCCAGTAGCTACAGGCTGGGCTGCATTGTATTAGTTTACGGAATAAACTAGTGATTACAGCGCGAGGCAGTTACACTTCCTGTCCCGTACAATGTATCTTATGTCTTGGAACTCGTTATGCCTCTGTGCTCTACCGAAAAATCTGAATTTGAATAATTTCAGTGATCCTTGGTTTACCATTGAGTTGCAGAGTTTGGCTCTAAAGCATTTTGTTACGTAAACTCTAAACATTTTTCATCAGTTTTCCACACAGATCAAGACGACCCGTCCTCCAGTGATGACGAAGGGATGCCTTATACCAGGCCTGTCAAGTTCAAGGCCGCACACAGCTTTAAGGGTCCTTTTGACTTCGATCAAATCAAGGTCGTGCAGGATTTGAGTGGCGAGCACATGGTAGGACAATTTGTGTTTTCCTTCTCATATTTAAAATAAAACTAGTCTGATAGTACTATGTGTTCCTGGTCCCTAGGGGGCCGTGTGGACAATGAAGTTCTCTCACTGTGGCAGGCTGCTGGCAACCGCTGGCCAAGATAACGTTGTTCGCATCTGGGTCTTAAAGACTGCCTTTGACTATTTCAACAACATGAGATTGAAATACAACACGGAAGGTATCCCCAGTCAGCCTCCCTGACGTTAGTGACAAGGTTGGAATGAAAAGTTGTTGAAGTTATTGTTAATGCTTGCTTTCCCAGGTCGAGTGTCACCTTCTCCCTCTCAGGAAAGCTTGTGTTCCTCCAAATCTGACACTGATCCTGGGGTGAGTGAATTCCTAAATATTCTGATGTGTTTGACAATATTGCTATATTACTTCCAAACTGGCAATAATGAACAGTAGCACATCTGCTTCACAGTTCTAAGGATCATGGTTTGAATTTGCGTGGATTTTCTTGGGGTACTCTGGCTTCCTCCCACATTCCAAAAACATGCATGTTAGGTTCAATAAAGAGTGTTGTTTGTCTATATGTGCCCTGCAATTGGCTGGCAGGGCGTACCTGGGATAGGCTCTAGCTCTCCCTAATGAGGAGAAGAACTATAGAAAATGTCCTTTTGTCCTTGTGTTTTAGGCCAGTTGCGCTCCAGAGGACCCAGACACAGAAGACAGGAATGCCCCTTTTCGACAGGTCCCCTTCTGCAAGTACAAAGGCCATACAGCAGATCTATTGGATTTGTCTTGGTCAAAGGTGACCATCTCCACAGCTTTCAATACACCCTTGAGTCAAATGCTGTCTTGTCTCATATGATGCATTTGCTGCATCACTGCAGAACTTCTTCCTGCTCTCGTCGTCCATGGATAAAACGGTCAGACTGTGGCACATTTCTAGGAGAGAGTGTCTCTGCTGCTTTCAGCACATTGATTTTGTCACTGCAATCACATTCCATCCCAGGGTAAATTGACAAGACCAATTCAACAACTCTCCCAATTCACACAACTGTTTATTAACTATATTATTTTTATTTTCTTCCCAGGACGACAGATACTTTTTAAGTGGCTCTCTGGATGGAAAGCTACGATTGTGGAACATTCCGGACAAGAAGGTGGCACTTTGGAATGAGGTGGATGGCCAAACGCGCCTCATCACTGCTGCCAACTTCTGTCAAAATGGGAAGTACGCTGTCATTGGCACCTATGACGGAAGATGCATCTTTTATGACACAGAGGTACCTGCATCTTTCCATTGGCATAGTTAATAATACTAAAAATAGGTTTGATTCATGGTAGCACTTTCCAAAGTACTCAGTCGCTTTACATAGCATAAAAATACCAACAATACAGTAATCCACTGGGGCAGAGCCCTGCTGCAAATATAGGATAACTGCAATTATTTGACACCCGCCCCAAAAAATAATAAATGCCTATATTAACAGTTTAAACTGTAAATATATCACAAACTATGATCCAAAAGCAGTTTAATATAATTTCAAACTCATTAACAATATTACCCTTTAAAAGAAATGGCTTGCAGATGGTTTGATTTTGGAAAAAGTGCATTGGAAGTGCTCATACATGTAATAAAGGTCCCATATTTTGGCTATTTAGACCGACACAGGATGACTCTCTAACATGGATTTAGTATAAAAGTGTCAATTTCATTTCAAATAACACTTTGGTTTTGTTATATGAATGTCCAGAAAAGGCCCCTCTGACAGCTACTTCTGTTTAACCCAGTTTTGCATTCGCTTTGTTAATATTTGGCTGAGACCGCCCCCTTTTTTTCTGATTGGTTGCCTCCATGGAGAAGACCCACTTGAGAGAGCACACGTGTTTGTTATGTTGACAAGGCTGGCTCGGGAGCAGAAAGGTAGGCGGTGATTTTCGCTACACAAAAAAAAACGTGAGGGAATGAGGAATGCGTGGACAATATTAATTCATATTTCACATGTTTACTGAGGCACCATAGAACCAATATAACTCCCAAATACTAGAAAAGGTTGGTCTGGTAAAATATGGGACCTTTAAAGTTTCTGTTTAACTTCCACTAACAGCCCAGGCTAAACACAGCTCCTTCCCGACATACGAAAGTTGTCTCTGTCGAGTTGTATCACTTCAAAGTGCCCTAAAACGTAAATCCTTGTATTGTTTCTTAATACATTAAATATGTTTGAAGTGCTGAACACATGTGCAAAGACAACATAGACAATATAGTACTGAATTGTTTATATATGGCTTAAGACTCTTTTTCACCTCCTGCATTTTATTGATTTTGTGGGCGGGGTTAAAAACTATGCTCGTGATGTCAAGAGGTTTGGGTATATACTTTTCGTCCCCCACTATACAAATACCAAGCGCCCTTATTCCATGCCATACCCATTTGGTGGAATTGCCATTTCCTCATTCTTAATGGACCCAGTTCTACCAGTAGCATGCCCACAACTCAGAAAAACACATCTTCCCTGTATTGCAATGTGTTTTGTGTTATTTGGGATACAATGTCTCTGCTGTCCTCCTCCATGTTACGTTGCGTAGCGAGTCAAAGGCAAATTTCACAGCATCTGCCAACCCGAACGTCCGTCAGCCACCTCGCATCGACGGAGGGACTCGTCAGCCACTCGCATCATGGGTGAGGAGGAGGGGGAAACATCATCCGGCTGTGGTTGCCAAAGGCCGCAACTCGGCAGCCACAGGCCCAGAGCACTGCGTTCACCATGAATGATCCCTCCCCCTCGCAATACGTTGCGGTTGACGAGTCCCTCCGTCAAATAACGGCCTGCTGAATTTCAACAGAAACAAAGGGGCAGAGTGACTCTGCAGCCAGTCGAAGCAGCTGCTGTGTATCGCTCGTCTCCTCGCAGGCAGAGGAGCAGCACATCAGCGATAGAAGTAGTATTTGATTGACAGCTGGAGACGGGAATTTCAGAGCACCCAGCGACATGCCCACAACGTCTGGAAGCTCAAAGAATATCTCAATTCTTGAACATTTTGAAGCTTGATTTCACATACTTTGTAATTTCTTTTTTTTTTTTTTTTTTTTTTTTTTGGTAATCCCTTAATTCATTCATCGAAGGAAGGGCCCTGGTGATGAAGGACTTTGAATTAGATTCATTGAGGGATTAGTAGTCAGTGGAGGTTTTGGAGGACGGTAGCGGCCTTGTCACGGTGAGGAGATAGGTGGCTGAGTTCTGCATGAGCTGAAGTTTCTCTAAGTCACGGGGTCAAACTGGTGGCCCGGGGGCCAGATCCGGCCTGCCACATCATTTTATGTGGCCCGCGAAAGCAAATCAAAATTGCTCATTGTGTTCTGGTGTAATACATTGAGATATTAGCAAGCATCTTTTTGTTACCAATCCCACTTTGAAAATAAATGTAATAGTCGAAAAACATATTTTTATAGGCTTCTGATTTCAAAACTGTTCATTCATCAATGTGTTGTATACACTGTATGTAATTACAGTATATGAGGTAATGTTTCGTTTATATGGGTTCACAGTTGTAGCGGCCCTCCGAGGAAAGTCATAACTACGATGTGGCCCGTGACAAAAATGAGTTTGATACCCCTGCTCTAAGTAATCCAGTCTGGATGTGATGAATGGATGTATTAGAGCAGGGGTGTCAAACTCATTTTTGTGGTGGGTCACATCGTAGTTATGATTTACCTCGGAGGGCCGTTATGACTGAACTAGGGATGGGCGGGTACCGATATCAGATGTCGGCATCGGGCCGATACCGGCCTCATTTCAAGATAGAGGGTACCGTATTTTCGCAACTATAAGGCTTAAAAGGCGCAGTCTCTGTTACGGGGTCTATTTCTGCATTTAACACCCTTCCCCCTTTAACGTCCGCATGCTGTCCTCAGTCACGTCCGCCTTTCCTCTATATAAGCAGCATGTCGGCAGGAAATACTCCCAGTCAGTCAAGCGAAGCGCTCATCAAAGTCACGCAACAACATTTACAGACATGTAAACTGTGCACACATAAGGCGCACCCCATTATAAGGCGCCCTGTCCATTTTGGAGAAAATGTAAGACTTTTAAGTGTGCCTTATGGTCGTGAAAATACGGTACTTGCGAAAGCTGCCGATACAGCCAGAGATATTTAAAAAAAATAATAATAATAAATCTGACATAAAGTCCTCCCCCGCCGTAGTTGGCACTGCTCTGCGGCCGTTTGACACATCGGTGAATCATTATGTGGGTAAGAAAGAGATCTTTGTTAGCAATTTTCTGTCATTGTGTTAATTGAATTTTTATATATCAAAAGTACTAGTCGTATTGGTGAGTACTCAGGAGTGAATAATTGTACTGGTATCAGGATGAAAACAAGTGGTATTGAACATCCTTACTATGAACCCATAGCAATATATGATCCCCAAATATTATTGCATAGTCACAACAAATTAATGGGTAACTAGTTTTGAAATCAGAAGTCAGCAAAAAATATTTTATATATTTTCAGTAATACGTTTTTTTAAAAACTTTTAAAAGGTGGATTGGTAAAAAAAAATGCTTGCAATATCTCCATCTGCAGTTTTGGTATTATAGCAAGAGACGTGAAGTCGACGCACATGATTAGCTTTCGCGGGCCACATGAAATGATGCGGCGGGCCAGATCTGGCCCCCAGGCCACATGTTTGACACCAGTGTATAAGAGTGTCTGCGGTGGAGAAGGCCGTTTTCAAATGACAGGTTGCGGTGAAAAATGACACCAAAATTGTGAATCTGTGGAGCTGTAGAGTGTGTGAAGTTAGAAACTGAGAGGTTGAAGTTGTGGATGGTTTTGGTGAGGGATTCTGCCCAAAAGATGATCATCTAAGTCTTGTCATAGTTGAGTTATAGAAAGTTTCTTTGCATTCAGGATTGTATTTCAGTGTGGAGCAGATAGCTGTGGTGGCAGGATTTGACAGTGTAAATCTGGATGTCATCATTATAATGTGGAAATTCAGACTATGTTGGCAGATGATGTTACTGAATGGGAGGATGTAGACTAGAGGATAAAAGGAGCGGACCAAGCACAGAACCCTGGGGGAGCCCTTGGGAAAGTGGAAGAGCGGAGGCGGTGGAGGAGAGGCAGTTGTTGATGTGGATGAATTGCCCTCTGTTACTGAGCTAAGATCTGAACCAGGAGAGGGCTGTGTCAGTGATGTGGAAACAGGTTTCCAGACGGCAAAAAGGAAATGGTTGATTGTTGCCAAGGCAGCTAGCTGTGAGGTAGAGCATGATGAGGATTATGAGGTGTCTAGAGTTGACTGAAAGGAGGTTATTTGTTTATTCCCTAAACCACATCAAGCCACAAGTGATTGTAAGATATACTCTGTACTCTCTGGTTGTCTTGGAAACTCCATGTGAAATAATGTGCTTTTTATCCATTCTACAGCGTCTGAAATATCATACCCAAATACATGTGAGGTCCACCAGAGGTAGGAACAAAGTTGGGCGAAAAATCACTGGTATTGAACCATTACCGGGAGAGAATAAGGTAACTATAGCAGCTTTGTGACTCACACAATACACTACTTAGAAAAAGTTAGGGAAATTTAGCTTTCAGGTGAAATTTCAAAACGTAGCGCATTTGCTCCAGGATGATGTGTTTTCACTCGTTTGTTCTCTCCTAGATTTTGGTGACCTCAAATGATTCCCGCATCCGCCTTTATGACCTAAGGGACTTGTCTCTATCCATGAAGTACAAGGGTTACGTCAACAGCAGCAGTCAGATTAAGGCCAGCTTCAGGTGAGGAGATTTTGGCAAGAGCAATGTTAAAAACCACTAATAAACCTACCCAGAACATCCAATGAAAGCAGGGTTGGTGCATTTTTAATGGCTCTAGGTCAGTGTTGTACAAACATGCCAATGCGCCAGTGGCTGGACGTTTTGTTTTTGTTTTCCAATTAAATGTTGTCAAGTGACACTTGAATAATAGGCTTTTACTGTGACACTGAGTGGCCCACAGTCCCTATGCTCATTTAGTCTTTTACACTAAATGGATTTATAATGCAACTGTTGTCCCGTAGCCACGACTACTCTTTCATCGTCAGTGGTTCAGAGGACAAATACGTGTACATCTGGAGCACTTACCACGACCTCAGCAAATTCACATCAGTACGCCGGGACCGCAATGACTTCTGGGAAGGGATTAAAGGTAACTGCTGCTGTGTGAACAGTATTTCAATGTAACCACCTGTCCAATGCATGTATTTGTACATTTTCCTGCAGCACACAATGTTGTGGTCACGTCAGCCATTTTCGCTCCTCACCCTGGTCTTATTGTGCCACAAGAAGTTGGTGCAGAAAAAACAGATGCCGAGTGCAAGAGCCTGGACTCCGAATCTGAAACAATTCCCTCAGGTATTGTGTGTGTCAATTATATCGTGGACAAAATCAAGTGTTGTTTTAATGCGAAGGAAAATTGGGTTGCAGGTGCCCTAAAGACAGATCATACAGAAGTTCTACTCTCTGCTGACTTCACTGGAGCCATCAAGGTTTTCATTAATGTGAAGAAATACTGAGCTCCATGAGCCTTCTCTTTGTAACTCACCCAGATAATTGTTTTAGCTCCTAGCGTGATGGCTGTGTCACTGCTCTACCTTTCATCTTAAATACCAAGCAACTGTGAGTAGTGTGGCATTTCTAAAAGCTCTAATTGCCAATGTTACCGAGATGTGGTTTAAGCAGAGACAATGTGTCCGGGTCGTGTTCATTGACAGCTGTCTGGTGGTCCATGCATATGTGGGTAGCTTCTTGTGTGGCCACATTTTTCAGTGTTTCTATCCCAACTGTAAGTCACACATTTTAATGTCTTGAAATCATGGTGATTTGTAAATGTGCCAAAACATATATTTTTTTTTTTGCTTCTCTGCATTTCCTCAACTGCTAATAGAAACATTTTAGATAACTCTGTACATGTTTATTATTGAAGAGGGTCAGGTATCTTATGTACTTTTCATACATTTCACTATATTAGGCCCTAGATTTACAATTTAACAATGCACATTTATTGCTTTTGTAAGCAGTTTACCAATCTATTGATTTCCTCAATAAAAATGCATAATATTTTGAAGCAGAGTTGATACCTGGCCCTCTGGGAGAATAACTCTCTCTCACACACAGATGCATATAATCACAGAGTGATTTAATGTTTGCGCATTGTACATTTCAAATTATTTTGTAAACAAACATGAAAGAAAAATATAATTAGTGTCCAAATATGTTACAAAAGAGAGCAGAATCTTGCGGGGGTATTTGTTTGGGACCAAGACAATGGAGCGCCTTGAGTGGTGGACCCTGGCTAGCCATTGCAGGCCTGGAGGTGAGAGTCAATGTTTACTCTTCTTTGTCTTCTTGTGGGAGCGATGTGGGGACTGTGACCGGGACCTCCGCTCTGGAGATGGAGATCGGGACCGTTTGGACTGTCTGGGACACCTTGTGGGGGTGGGGGGGAGAGAGACAGGATCACTTTGAGAATATAACTCATGATTGGTATATTCTTTCCACAATACAAACGTCACGTGGCACTTGCTTTAAAGGGGAGATGCTATTTGATTTTCGGTTGCGCTTGTCAGAATCACGACTCCGTTGTCTGTCTCCATCTTCGCTTTTTTTGCTCTTCTTTTTGTCCTTTCTGTCCTCCGTTGGCCTTTCTTTTGATTTGGATGTCGATCGCTCAGGCTTATCGTCATCATTTTCAAATTCCTAAAGTAGAACATTAAAACACACACACTTTTGTTAGCAAGCAGGTTCTTTATGTCCAGTGTGTTCATTATGAAACATTCACAGACCCACTGAGCTACATTCTTGTGCTCCTCTAATTGTACTCATCTGTACCTTAGTCAGTGTTGCTAATACAAAATTTGTCATTAAAGAAATATTTATCTTACTGAGCAGTTGTTTTTCTTTCTCAAGAGTGCTCTCGTGTTTCAAATACCTTCTGCAGCAGTTTGTTCCTGTAATGCTCCACCTGCTGTTGGATGCTCATGTCAGACTTCCTCTGCCTCTTGCCACTTTCCAGCTCATCTTGGAACTTCATAACCTTCAACTGAGTTACAGAGGTTATGTTAAAACCAGTTTACTCTTATGTAGGTGGAAGATAATTTTGACTTTCAATAGAGAAATTTAATCAGTTGTTCAAATGATGAACAAGTGATTATTTGTTACTTGTCTTTTTGAATGCAACACAGAAAACGCCTGATTCATAGTTATATTTTTAGGCTCAGTCCCAAAATCGGTCAGGTTTATGTGACCCGGAATTTTTAGTAGTTAGCAATGGTAAAGAAGCGCTAGCCCAGGGTCGGCAACTTAAAATACTCAAACTAGAGCCCTTTGGATCACTTCCCATAGAGAGAGGGAAAAAATAAAAAGTGGGAGCCACATAACCCTTTTGACATCTAGGGTGAGTATATGAATTACATTTGAAAAGAAAAACAAATTTCAATTAAATACTATTTATTTTCCAAAAATCACAGAGAGCCACAGCAGAAGGATTGAACATTGAATATTTAACATGCGGCTCGGGAGCCATGGGTTGGAGACCTCTGCACTAGGCTGGTAGCCGCCACAATCAGTCCAGATCGTGACCAGCTGCCTTTAAATAATCCATCAGCCACATCATATCAAGGGCAAATGTGTTTGAAGCATTACTGTTGCCAGCTTCGCACTTTATCTGACACAGATAATACTTTCACCATTGTCTGTCCGATCATGTCCACACTGAATTAATCGTGAGGAACCGTTTGTCCCCATAAATGCATAAGGCGCCATCTGGTGGAATCTTGGTGTTAATTTTATATTCAGTCATAGTTTTATTTCAGTTGGGCCCTTTTTTTTGGGTGGTCCTTGAATATACCTAATCTACTGCAAAACAGTAACTGAAAGTATGTTTACGTTTCACTCCCGATGCAGCAACTGATTGGCAGTGTAGTCCTTTTGCCATTACAATTCACCTGTATTCCCTAACATTTGTGGTTGAAAGTCAAAAGGTGAATTTATAACTTAATAACATTTGTATAAAGTGCTCGTGCGCACATTTGTTTACCCGTGTGTGATGTCAAATTGGTTTATGCTAGCCTGTTGTTCAGGCTAGTATGCTGGGCAATACTAATGATGAGCCTCATGTGAAGGTGGTTAGTGTGTGTTGAATATTTTAATTACTGAATATATATTTTTTTATGTAACAAAGGGTCATGATTGTGTATATACTAGATGCATGGTGTTAAGCTTTAAGAACCTGTGTTTTAAGTGGCACCATCTTGTGGCATCTGTATGCAATTGCAAACCCCTATTGGGGTGGAGTGTCAATCACTACTGTACAGCTGACTTATTTAGGTGGCTAACAAGCTAAAGTATCTTTAGTGATGCTCATTATCAAACTTCAGGGTCTTGTAAACATGACCAATTAAATATTAAACTTCAGCTAACTAGCCCATTTTGCAATTTCAGATTTTTCATATAAAGCTAACATTGGATTATGAAAAATCTGAGTTAGAAAAGTAATAAGATGAGCAGTTTTTCATTTTTGATTGTCAACTGAAAATGGAAAGAAATGATACACAGATTGATTGGCTAATGACAATTTCAGAAAGATTCACTTACTTCCAGCTCCCTCAGCTTTTTTCTTTGGGTTTCAGACATTTGAAAACTTCTGAGTGAGCTCTGGAAATGTGAGTTGTCATGTTTGGGGGAACTGCTAGAGTCATCACTGCTGTCACTCTCTGTGTTGCCTCCATCCAGTGAGTTGACACTGTTCATGATAGAAGAAAGAACCGTGTCGACGCTGACTGCTTTTGAAATGTGTCGACAGACTGAAGATAAAGCAAAACAATGACAGAGGAGGACCTTACCTTACATTCACTTTATTGTCATTGTCCCTGCTTGACGCAGTGCTCCACTTGGACGCCGGCAAGGCTGAAAGAGAAAGGAGAAATGTTACAATCCGTGCTCTGTAGAGGAGATTTGTGAGCTGTGTTACCTTGCGAGAAAGTCCCCTCATCAGCTGTCTTCTCCCACTTGGACAAAGGTCCTCTGGAGAGAGCCACCTTGGTGTCATCCACTGAAGACAAAGGGGAGCTTGGTCAGGACACTGACACGCTTGGAGTCACACACCATGCATACATAACAGCCCAGTTTTCTACTCACGTGGCATTCCGTCAATGTCATCGATGGCACTTCCCAAGGGAACGCCGTCTATGTCGTCAACAGGAATGCCGTCCAGAGGGTCCCAGCCCATGGGGCAGCCGTCAAGGTCATCCGCTGGCCCTTTGCACAAAGGCACCCCGTCTATAAGAGCACCGGCCATTGGTGCGCCATCAAGTTTAAAGGCAGGTTCCTAAAAGAAGAGCATTAAGTCATTTGCATACTGCATACATGTCCGATGAAAGGAAGAGCACACTTGCCACTCACTTCTACCACTTCTGTCAACTCCTCTCCAGCTTTGGCAAAGCCCAGGAAGATGTTTTGAAGGTGGATAAGATAAGGCTGCGGATATATGGCCCAGTCCTCCCAAGCTCGAAAACAACTTGTGACCTTTTGCTATAGGAGGCAAAGTAATAATGTTTTGATTTTTTCTTAGTAAAATATGGTCATCTGTGAAGACATTGTTTGTTACCTTAAACTGTTCAGCTTGCAGTCTCGCTTGTATGTTTTTGTACGCTTCATGAAGCACTCCAAATATCTGTGATAGCTTTGGTTCGAAACTAAAAATAAATCATCAAAATAATAGTTATAAAAATAACTAATATTAAATAACAGAAAACAACAATAAGTAGACCATAAAAGAATGAATAAAAGGCACATCTCTTACTGTTTCCGATAATATGATGCCCCAGCTACTTTGGCACTGGAGTTGTACAAAATGTCTGATACGAGGTACAAGCTGGCGATCTACTGGAGCAAAAGTAGAGAGGTTAACAGTTGTTGACAGGAAATCATGCTAAAAATACCATGTACAGTGTTCCCCCACTATATGACAGTTAATCACATCCTCGCTATATTGAAAACTTTTAAATGATCGTTTATTATGGCTTTTACAGGCAAGTCCAAATTTAGAGTCCTCAAGTAAATGCCAATAATATCCTAGTTTTCCAAAGAGCAGAGAGAATACTGTATATCCCTTTGAGTGTTGTTGTATCCTCTTTGTGTGTTGCTACTCCGTGTCTGTTAATATAGCAGCTGTTTGAAGGTTTATAATTACCATGATGCTAATTTCCATTAGCCGATCTATGGTGTTCCTCATTATATGTTAGCATTCGGCTAGCAGAGTTTTATTTGACGAAAATTCTGTTTTTGTTCAACATTTTGATGTTTAAATATACCATCTTTAATTATCTGTTGTTTTACGCGTCAGTTTTTCAATAAACTTCAACTGGGAGTGACAAACAGCTTGCAGCAAGCATGTTTTGCCTCTTTGGAAAACTGTGCGTGCAAGAGAATGAGAGCGTGAGAACAGTAACGTATACTTTTAAATGTGGGCTTTCAAGTTTGTTGAAAACGTGTAGGAGGGGTCAAACTGTTTAAAAAAAAAAAAAAAAAAGCTTTTTTTTAATATAGTCTCTCTAAACTGGGGTTCACTGTATTATGTACGTCTTTAAAATAAAAATAACGGAGAAAAAAATTGCCTTCTTCTGAAGGGAGGTCCGAGGCGAGGCGAATGACTCAGTGACGTGTCCCACGACTTCCTCCGCTGCGTCTGCTCGTTCAAGACAGAAGAGCATGGCATCGGCGATGTCTCCTCTGCTGGGAGTGAGCTCTTGAAGCAGCTCCTCCAGCCTCTGCTTGTGCCTGAGTGCGTGGTTTGATTTTTAAGAGAAAAATAAATGTCACTTAAGGCTGGACGATTAATCAATTTTATATAACAATACGAATGTATTTGTCAGGAATATTTATTTTAATAAATTTTATTTTTTTTCAGCTTCCATAGTTCAAAGGGTGTCCCGCATATACAAAAAAAAAATCGTTTTTAAAATCGGAAATGTTATTTTTGTGAGAAAAAAAAACAAAAAACATGAGACTTCATTCTAAGACCCTATCGCCGAGTCCTGACATACCTCTTTACAAGTTTGCAGGGCTAAATTTCACTACACCTGCTTGGCATACTCACTCGGTTCTGAGCTGTCCCTTCTTCACCTCCTCCTCGGGAGAAGCGACCTCCTCCCCTACTTCCTCTTCCTCATCCCAGTCTATGTAGCTGTTGAGGACAGGGGGCCTCCAAAGGGAGCCTCCGCGGAACATACGGAAATCTGTGGTCCTCCATTTGGTCAGGGACTCTCCCTGAGGAAGTGAAGGTGAAATACACTCACACATTTAGGGATTCATGTTAATGGAGAAAGCATTGATACTATCAAAATTGCTTTTATAAAAAAAAAAAAAAACGGCCCTAACCGTACACCTGATGCACATTCTATCCATTCGTTTTCTATAGTCCTTAACTCATTAGCGTTGCAGGTGGGCTTGAGCCTATCCCAGCTGAATTTAGGTGAGAGTTGCTACATATAAACAACCACTGAAATTCAGATCTATGGACAATTTAGAGTCTTCAATGGACCTAACATGTATACATTTTGGAATGTGGGTGGAAGAATATATAATTACAATCAACTCTCAGTATGATTCAGTACAGTTTTATAGCAAATTACATCCACAATACCTTAACATATTTACAGGAAGTGAGTGATATCAAATATACATAAATACCTGGAGGATGGAGAATAGTTTCCAGCGATAGTAAACGTGGTTTTGACTCTTGTTGTCAAAAAGGAAGCTGAGCCAAAAAATAAAAAATAAAATGATCGGTACCTCACAGGCTTAACTGTTTCAACAAACATACAGCATTATTTGTACCTGTACTCTGAGTTGTTTTTTTCTTTGTTCATTATCATGGCTTCAAACAAAGGACCTTCACGCACCACAAACTCTATCATTCGATGGATGAGGAATAATAAATTTCTGTGGGGTGGAGAAACAGAAAGTAATTTATTTACGTCAAACCTTCAATGTTCTCTCTGTCTCAGTTCCGGTAGGGAGGGAAGATCTCTTAATACCTCTTTACACTGAGTCAGTGACCCGTGCAAACTGCAGGCTGGCTCTTTGCTCTAGTCTAATGGCATCGGTCCTTGTCAAAGCATTTACTGTTTGAAAATGTGGAGCGAAAATATTTGCCTGTCTAAAAAAAGGGTACCCCGTTTCACTAAAGTGCACGGTCACTTCTCTCTACAACACGTGGGACACACTCGGATAATTTATTTCTGGCTCAGTTAAAGAGGTAAAAATAATCCCCCAGCAACAAACAGCATTAGACATTCATTCGGATTTGCCTATTCAACATTCAATGACTAGTTTCGACTAGTACTAAGGATCTTTATCTTGTCTCTAGTGAATAAAAACAATATTTAATTTGCCATATGATGCTTTGCAAAAAAGTCCATAAGGGCTCAGCAAAAGCGCCCTTAGACGTGACATAAGGTTAAGACTCACTGTAGCAAACAAAAGCATATTTATATGAGTGTATAAGAGATTATGTGTCCGGAGAGTGTATAACCTAGCTAGAGTCATGATTTTATCCCAAAATACTTAATATTCAGGTGCACATCTTATGTCATGGCTTGGACTAAATTCCTTAATTCTTTCTTACAAAGATATTTTTGACATTTTTAAGGCACTGATTTGTAGGGCTTGTTTTGCTATGTTTGACTGCTTTCTTGCTGTAGTGGTAATGCATTGGTAATGTCTTCATCTATTATTACTTGAGTGGCACTCCTTTGTCAGGACATACGATTTTAAAAAAGGTGAGAAAATACAAATACTTTACTTTCTCATACAGTGGCCAAGGGTGTTTATTTACCACCTGTCTATTAAGGGTATGGCTTTTTTTTATGAGGGAAGCCTTTATTTGCACTCATGCATGCTTTCTTAAAATTTCCAGACAGTACTTTATGCCATGTCTGCCCTGCTGGTGATATGTGTTGTTTATCACAACACATGGTGGTATCAGTCATAGTCAATGATCACCTGTTTTTTCCTTGAGGTGAAAAAGGAGGCCTATTTGATATGTGGCATTTATAGTCCTATATTTGTTCAAGTAGACTACGCACTCAGTGATTAATCAGAGCATGGATTTTTCTTAAGCGTGAAGACCACTAGTTGATGAACTATCAAGAAAAACTATACTTAAATTAGAGGCGATGTGACATGATTAAGTTATAATTAAGTTATGTTGTTTTTTTTATTGTCAAAGTTTGATCTTAATGAAAATGTTAGAGCACCTGCCTCTGTCCTATCACTTGTGTTCTAACAGCTGGTCAGTCGTAGGAGGAAGAGTGTGTGTACCTTTCGGTCGGGATAACCACTTTGACTACGGCTTCGGACAGAGTCTGTTTGTGAAGTCAAACCAAATAGTGAAAATATGACAAATGTGAGTATTTGAACAGATGAAACACTGCAGGATACATACAGCATTGAAACGATGACATTCATACTGAGAGCAAGGGGAGTAGGGGGTAAGTGTGGCAAAGATTTTCTACTGCGTTACCTTACAATGAATGAAGGCTGAAGATAATTCTAACAGTTGATGTATGCTTCATCTTGGCCCTTGGTTATATAATGTAGTCAAAAAAATTTCAATGATATACTACGGTCTTCAATACACTGAGCTGACAAATATACAGTTTGGCCTCCAGAGCATATATCTATTGTATAAGAGGTCACACCTTTCACTACTTAATTATCCATCCATCCATCCATTTTCTGAGCCGCTTATCCTCACAAGGGTCGCGGGCGTGCTGGAGCCTATCCCAGGTATCTTCGGGCAGGAGGCGGGGTACACCCTGAACTGGTTGCCAGCCAATCGCAAGGCACACATAAACAAACAACCATTCACACTCACATTCACACCTAAGGGAAATTTAGAGTCTTCAATTAACCTACCATTCATGTTTTTGGGATGTGGGAGGAAACCGGAGTGCCCGGAGAAAACCCACGCAGGCACGGGGAGAACATGCAAACTCCACACAGGCGGGGACGGGATTTGAACCCCAGTCCTCAGAACTGTGAGGCAGACGCTCTAACCAGTCGGTCACCGTGCTACTTAATTACAACTTGTTAAATGTCAAAACTAGATGATGACAGTCCCCTTTCTAAAAGTGAGGCTTTATTTTTCAAGAAAAGTAACCTTCACTTATGTGTTGTTCTTTTACAAACTAACACTGATTCTGAATGGCCATCACATTAGGTACACCTGCAAAATCTACAAGCAGTTTTCCCAATTTTTATTGAGCCAAGGCACATATTTTACATTTCTAAAATGTCATGGCACACCACCCACATAAATGTCATTAAAAAGTCTATGCTAGTGTATACTGAAAAAAATATGATCTCATCTCAGTTAACTCACAAATTTACTCTGCGAATGCCACGACGTATTCTGTTATATGAATAGCAAGAGGCGGATACACTGGTTAATTATGTTCCTTCTGCCATCTAGTGGAATAGAATTTCATATCAATCTGCCTGTCAGTATAAATCGCTGGCATAGATAGATAAAGATACTTTATTTGCCATGAATAAATAAAATATTTGGGAACAATTACTGTAATTTCTCATGTATAATGCTCATTTCCCCCCCCCAAAAAATTGTCAAAAGTCAATAGTGCGCATTATACATAGATATAGGGGAAAATGGAAAAAAACTTCCACATTTTATACATGTATGCCACCATTTAGAGGTTATGAAAAAGCTGAACTCTTGCATTCCAATATGCCCTCGCCACCTAGAGGTTATGAGAAAGGTGTAGCCTACACTTTCAGTCCAATATGACAGGCATACGTACGACTGCATATATGTACAATTGTCCTCATCAGTTTACATACCCAGACAGAATTTGTGAAATGTGTTTTTTCCCCCAAATACAACTGATGACTGAACAACAACCATCATTAATTTCTTTATGGTTATGTTTTGTTTAATGATAATGCTTGACAGTTTAATTTGAATCCCATTAAAATAAAATTAAAAATGCATTTCACCTGGCCCTTCATGTTTTCTTTAAAGAATTGTACCCATCTTACAACCCCAATTCCAATGAAGTTGGAAGTTGTTCTTATTCGTTTAACACAACGTGTGTTAAACGAATAAGAACAGAATACAATGATTTGCAAATCATGTTCAACCTATATTTAACTGAATACACTACAAAGACAAGATATGTTATGTTCAAACTGATAAACTTTATTGTTTTTAGCAAATAATCATTAACTTTATAATAAGCATTAAATTTTATGGCTGCAACACGTTCCAAAAAAGCTGGGACAGGGTAATGTTTACCATTGTGTTACATCACCTTTTCTTTTAACATTCAATAAACGTTTGGGAACTGAGGACCCTAATTGGCGAAGCTTTGTATGTGGAATTATTTCCCATTCTTGCTTGATGTACAGCTTCAGCTGTTTTACAGTCCGGGGTCTCCGTTGTCGTATTTTATGTTTCATAATGCGGCACACATTTTCAATGGGAGACAGGTCTGGACTGCAGGCAGGCCAGTCTAGTACCCGCACTCTTTTACTACGAAGCCACGCTGTTGTAACACCTGCAGAATGTGGTTTAGCATTGTCTTGCTGAAATAACCAGAGGCGTCCATGAAAAAGACGTTGCTTGGATGGCAGCATATGTTTCTCCAAAACCTTTATGTACCTTTCAGCATTAATGGTGCCTTTGGCCCGGAGGACACGACCACAATTTCCAAGAACAATTTGAAATGTGGACTCGTCGAACCACAGAACACTTTTCCACTTTGCATCAGTCCATCTTAGATGAGCTCGGGCCCAGAGAAGCCGGCGGCGTTTCTGGGTGTTGTTGATAAATGGGGCTATAGCTTTGTATAGTAGAGTTTAAAGTTGCACTTATGGATGTAGCGCCGAACTGTGTTTACTGACATTGGTTTTCTGAAGTGTTCCTGAACCCATGTGGCGATATCCTTTACACATTGATGTCGGTTTTTGATGCAGTGCCGCCTCAGGGATCGAAGGTCACGGGCATTCAATGTTGGTTTTCGGCCTTGCCGCTTACATACAGTGATTTCTCCAGATTCTCTGAACCTTTTGAAGATATTATGGACCGTAGATGATGAAATCCCTAAATTCCTTGCAAATGTACTGTTAAATATATTTTAGAAGTTATCATTTATTTGCTTAGCTTGCATTAGTATTATGGACGATTTTAGATGTCTCGCCTTCAAAAAGATGACTCAGCATCATCCGATGGAAGGGCGCCTGGACCAAGGACGTGATCGGATGTGGTCGGGGACGTGACAGGTGTTGGTCCAATGTTTTGTGTTGTGTCTTATTGTTTAGAACATTATGTCTGGGAAAACCCCTCCTATTTTCAAATAAATGCAGGAGCGACGGGAGAGATTGGTTAGAGCGTGTTGAGAGACTGTGATCTGAACAATCTCCCATACGCCCTCCTCATGAGAAAAATAAACCAGTGTCTTCATTCCTTTTGTGTCTATTTTTTATAATGTTGGGGAAGATAAATCCAACATGTACGTTGAGGAACATTACCCTTAAACTGTTCGACTATTTTCTCACGCACTTGTTCACAAAGAGGTGAACCTCGCCCCATATTTGCTTGTGAATGACTGAGCAATCCAGCGAAGCTCCTTTTATACTCAATCATGGCACCCACCTGTTCCCAATTAGCCTGTTCACCTGTGGGATGTTCCAAACAAGTGTTTGATTAGCATTCCTCAACTTTCTCAGTCTTTTTTGCCACCTGTCCCAGCTTTTTTGGAACATGTTGCAGCCATAAAATTCTAAGTTCATGATTATTTGCTAAAAACAATAAAGTTTATCAGTTTGAACATTAAATATCTTGTCTTTGTAGTGTATTCAATTAAATATAGGTTGAACATGATTTGCAAATCATTGTATTCTGTTTTTATTTATGTTTAACACAACGTCCCAACTTCATTAGAATTGGGGTTGTACAAATTCTGCTTGGGTAATCAAACATATGAGCATAACTGCGTGTTTTCTCATTTACTAAATAAAAGTAGGGCTGTGAATTTCAAAATAAGAGCAAGTAAATAAAAAGATAGTATTACGTGTTCAAATAAAGTACTTAACTTCGAATAATTATTTGAAAAAAACTAACAAAACACATAATACTTCATGTTTTGATCATATGGGTAGAAGCAAAATCATGCATTGTAAAAATGCATTATACATAGGTAGAAGGGTTTTCCAGAATTTTGAGGTCAACTTTGGGGGTGGTATTATACATGGGTGTGGACTATACACGAGAAATTACAGTAAGTGAAATTGGATAATTATCCCGCAGCACAGTCGTTGGAAATCTCTAACAGAGTCAACACGAAATGTATAAAAATGTTTCTTTCCCTGTACAAAGATAATGATGCACAGTTTTGACTGACACTGTCAGACATTGTATAAACATATTGTTAAATTGATAACAACCTGAAAGTTTAAATCAACACCAAGTGCTTTGTAGATACTTTTTTTTTTTTTTTTTTTTAAACTGCTCGTGAAATGTGCAGGTGTACCCAATGAAGTGTCCAGTTGGCATACTGCTCTGATATCATGCGCATGCATAAAGCCAATAGAGCAAGACGTTACCTTGTGGAGATCTACTTGGGACAAGGCCAGGGGTTTGGTAAAGTCATTTCGAAAGCGATCCCTTGGCTGAGCATTGAAAGGAAGACCAGACTGGGGTGGCGGCGCAGCCCTCACCCCTGCTGGAGTGTACAGCGGCTGAGGTGGAATTCGAGCTGGTTTGCCCCATCCCAGCTTCATTTCAAACCCCATAATCACTTTACCTAGAACCCCCAAAAGAACCACCATTATCAGGCATTGTTATGAGAATAATGGAAGATAGGAGCATGTTTATAAAAGTACCATCAAGGGCTGCCAAAGCTCGCTCAGCATCTTTCCGTGTCATGAAAGCCACAAAGGCTCTGTTGGAAGTCCTGCAGCGCTCCTCGTCTGTGCGGGGCCACATTATCTTCACGCTGGCCAGAGGACCATACTTACCGAACTCTTTGCAAAGTATCTCCTCATTCATCTAAGAAACAACAGCTTGCTTTGTGTAAGCTGCAATGCTACAATGAGGTCAATACGTGGTCTACTGTGAGGCTTACCTTTGGACTTATGCAGCTGATGTATAAGTTAGTGGTGGTCGGCACTGTTGGGTCATCATAAAATGCTGTGGAACACAATGAGGTTTAGTGAGGCAGTGCTTATTTCAAATTGAAAAAAAATAATCAATCAAGGGTTGGACTACACTACTTAGTCTTCACCTCGTTGACTTTGGTTCAAAATTAGTTGTCCATCATGAACATCACGAGAGTCAAATGCAGGGACAGTTATGCAACATGACTGAGCAACTTTAAGGGTTCCCATACAGAACATATTAGGTACAGGACTAATCCCAGATTTTCTTGTGTTTTGACTTCTTGTAGGTGAAATGTCCAGCGTCCCAATGAGTTTGTCAATATAGTGTATGGTAGGTTTCTTACTTGGTCGTCCTAACAATGGTGATTCCAGAAGTCCGTATCCTCCTCCACCAGCTGGTTCATTTTGCTTTCTTTTGTGTCTTTCCTCACGCTCTTCTTGAATTCTATATATTTTTCAAAACAGACGTACAAGGATATTATTTAAAAGACAGAGTTTAAGCAAAACACTGCATGGGGAACTTGTGTGTAGACTCACAGCTTAAGTTCCTCTTTGAAGAGCTCTAGGTTACTCTTCTTCTTTCCTTCTGGCTTTCTTTTAAAAGCCTATGAATCAGAGGACCCATTGTACATGCCACTGATTTTTGGTTTTGAATAAATGCAACAGCTAAATTTGGATATTCACATGGTTACAGACTTACAGACTTTTTGCTCTCTGTAGATGATGCTTGTGGAACATCTTCAGATAGAGGAACAAACTTTGAGGGAGGTCGATAAAGCCTACTTTTGGTAACCTCTGCTGCTTCCTCATCTGCAAGAAGAAAAGTAGTCCTTAAACACTAACAATTAAGGCAGTTGAGCTTTAGTCCTCCTGCTAAATTTGCAGGTGACATTTAAATGATAGGGTTGTATTGATGAAGTTATTTGTATTCGAGATCTGCTCTGTAATGTATCGAAGAGCTCTTACTTTTTTTTTAGTATGCATGTCAAAAATCACACAGTATTTAGTATTTTCATATTCTAATAAAATTAGATCTGAGGGGTAGTGTAGCAAGTCCTGACCTTTTGTTGCATTCACGATGCCTCCGCGGACAAAGGTTTTCACTCCACTCTTCTGGCTGGGCTCAAATGACGCTAAAAATTCTTCAAAAACAACAGCTGCCTTTTCTTGCTCCTAGAATATCAATGCAATCATGCAATACAGTTTATAACAAAATTTTGTAAAACATTACCGTTTCAGTTGGAAGTCATTTTGAACAATTAGAATACCCTCACCTCTTTCTTTCGCACTTCTTTTGCCTTCCTTGTTAGTGTTTTAATTGGAGTGACAGTGTTTGCCTTTTTGTCAGCCATTTTTACCTGTAATAAGAGATTTTTTTTTTACACAAATTAGTCTTGAAAAATTTATTGCAATGACACCCACGGTAACCTAACACATCCTCTCTTTTTGCACAGATCAGCATGATCTAAAGTGAACAAAAAAGGTTAAAGGTAATTATTTATATATTGTAATCCCACAACCTCTATCCTTTAAAATGAACTGTTGCACCAATTTGGTATTCAAATTAGCAGTACTTGAAATCCTGTTACTGTTGCCCTGTATCCTTGCCTGTGTCCTGCCATGCATCCAAGCATGAATCATCCCGTGTAATTTGGCTTTCAACACTACTCGTACCCTTCCATGCAGCCTTGCCTGTACCCTTTGGTGTAAGCATACTTATATCCTGGCCTTTATCCTTCTATGTACCATTGACTAAGCACATTCATGCATCCTTATCTGCATCCTTTCATGAAACCTTGATTGCAGTCTGTCATGCATCTTTCCATCTATTTCATCTTTTATCATTGTCTGTATCCTTCTGCTAAGGTCAGGATGGTAGGGACCTAAGGCAGGGCCAGAGGAAATCAGGGTCCCGTCCCAACACAAAGGCTGGAGATCGTCACTTTGGACAATACCCTTTTCTGTGATTGGTCAGTCCTGGCAGGGCTGATGTCATGATAATCCAAGTCTGGATTTGTTGTTTAATCGTATGCTAATTGTCTAGCTGCATTTACTGATGTTCTCAACATGTGTGCTGGTAAGATTTGAACTGTGTCCAGTGACTTATCCTGTGCCTGCATTTGACTATGTGTAGGGGTTTCTGTGTTCACTTTTTTTTTTCCATCCGTGCGTGCTGCTAAGGTTTTAATTGGGACCGGGGGCTCCTCGTGGTGGCGGCACGGTGGACGACTGGTTAGAGCGTCAGCCTCACAGTTCTGAGGACCTGGGTTCAATCCCCGGCCCCACCTGTGTGGAGTTTGCATGTTCTCCCCGTGCCTGCGTGGGTTTTCTCCGGGCACTCCGGTTTCCTCCCACATCCCAAAAACATGCATTAATTGGAGACTCTAAATTGCCCATAGGTGTGACTGTGAGTGCGAATGGTTGTTTGTTTGTATGTGCCCTGCGATTGGCTGGCAACCAGTTCAGGGTGTACCCCGCCTCCTGCCCGATGATAGCTGGGATAGGCTCCAACACGCCCGCGACCCTAGTGCGGAGAAGCGGCTCAGAAAATGGATGGATGGATGGGCTCCTCGTGGTCCTTGACTCTTTCTACAACTTGACCTAATCCAATGTAGTCCCACACTCTTTAGGATGACGTCAACCTTGAGGCTACCACGTCTAATAACACTGAATCCCAGCTCCTTGGGGCTTGAGCATTTTTTAAGGCAGGCATAGAAAAGTAATAGTAACCCTTAGTAAAGACAGGTACAAATTTAAGTTAAATTACATAAAAGTCAAAAGACTAATATAAGGATAGGAAAAACAGTCACCATACTAGACTTATCTATTTATGCATCCTAGCTGTTATCCTTCCTTGCACCATTGCCAGTACCTTTTCATGCATACTTTCTTCTATCCTTTCATACATCCTTGCCTCTACCCTCCCATGCACAGTTGCATGTACAGTATCTTTCCATTTATCTCAGCTTTAAACATCACCTGTATCCTTCCATGCACCTTTACCCATACCCAGGCCTTTGCCGTTTCATGCAACCTTGTCTGTTAATCAGTCTTTTCCTTTATGAACGGCCATTTTCATGGGAATGCCACTATATAACAGACCGGTGGTACACCACCAAATGTGTACACAGTGTGGTTATTTTAATGTGAGACAGATGTGAAGTAAATTACAGGCGACGTTTGAGGAAAAACAAAACATTACAGCTGTTGTAGTACCTACAGAGCTAAATTATTATTGTGTAACGACAGAGCTAGCAACACACGTCGTTGCTGGTTTTAGACACAAAATAAAGATTGTCCGAGGTAATCGGGTAACAAACAAAGTCCACTTTTAGAACTAACACGATGATTTAAAAGGCCTGAATCTCCGAACCTCCTACCTACGCTTCACTTGCTAGCATCGCTATGCTAACATCAACATTTAGCTTCGCCGACTGTCGTCCACGGAGATGCAAGCTAACTCCGAAAGAAATAGACGTTTCTACCACCTGATATTCCCCCTGCAATTCTTCACAGACAAAAAAAAGCAGTTTAAAGTAACCAAGACAACAGCGCCTCACTCACACATCAGACCGCTACTCGTTAGCAACACCGAGCAAGCATCGACACACATTTAAAAATAAAAAAACAAAACACATTGCATGCACACGGGCGCTGCATAGCTTCCACCTTAAAAGTCCAACTTACAGTGTGTTTATTGTTACTGCTTCACCATTCTGGCAGCGACGATGGCGGATAATAACAACATGCTACCACATGGCGGAATACACAGACGACTGGAGTTTAGTGAGTAACCATCGAGGGCTCATCCATATTCAGGAGGGGGGGCATTTCACTCTTTGTTTTGCTCACTTGGGCCCACTTATCACTCTCAATATAGTCCCCAATGCAGTGTTTTACAACCTTTATTGCGTCAAGGCACATATTTTACATTACCAAAAAAAAATCTCACTGCATCCACCAAACCAATGTCACAAAATATCTAGTACTTAAATAATGATGGTCAACCCGACACAGATTAATTGTACCTTCTGCCATCCAGTGGAAGAGCATTTAATTGTTCTGCCTGTCACGCTACATCGCTGGCAAAGATAGATCAACAAAACTACATTATTTTTCGTAAATGTATCATAATTTCCAGAGCAATTAAGTGGAATTGGATAATTTCCTGCGCCACACGTGATGATCTCTCACGGTACACGAATATGACGCGCACAATGGTTGGGAATCACATTTCCATCCACCCATTGTTATATCGCTTGTTGTGTTCAGCGAAAGGCAGACGACACCCTCGACTGGTGACCAGTCAATCACAGGGAACATACATACTCTCAGTGAGTGTTGTACCTGAATGAGTCTGATGAACGAAAGTTCATGAACTAGTTCATATTTTGTGTGAACGTGAATTGAACTTAGGTCATTTCTGCTTGATGAACGTAATTGAGAACGTGCTCATTCTGGCGTCAAAGAAGGGTTTTCGAATGAAAGTTCATTTTCCTTCAACAGTGCCGGGTTTTGTTAGGGACTTCCAGGAAAAACTCGCCTGAACACACTATATAGGAGCCTTCATAACTCGGCGGATAAACGCTGTATTTGGCAACCGATTCAGTGCGTTCACGGCCTCAATTCACCGCAGGCAAGTCGCATCTGCGTGAGAACGCGGGGTGCGTTCATGGACACTGCATACATAGGAGCTAATATTGTCATCTGTGGTTCTTCTATAATATACAACATAGTTGTAAAAATTGATTAGGCCTACTAGGAAAACTATTTGTTTCCGAATGCTTTAGTTAAACCTCTGTAAGATCACACTGTCATAATAAAATATATTTTGTTTGTTGTATTTTGGATGGATGGATGGATGGATGGATGGATGGATGGAGAATATCCATCCATCCATTTACTGAGCCGCTTATTCTCACTAGGGTCGCGGGAGTGCTGGAGCCTATCCCAGCTATCTTCGGGCAGAAGGTGGGGTACACCCTGAACTGGTTGCCAGCCAATCGCAGGGCACATATAAACAAA
Organism: Phyllopteryx taeniolatus; assembly: GCF_024500385.1. Taxonomy (NCBI): domain Eukaryota; kingdom Metazoa; phylum Chordata; class Actinopteri; order Syngnathiformes; family Syngnathidae; genus Phyllopteryx; species Phyllopteryx taeniolatus. The sequence continues at coordinate 9,502,158 of NC_084518.1, forward strand.
CAACCATTCGCACTCACATTCACACCTTTGGGCAATTTAGAGTCTTCAATTAACCTACCATGCATGTTTTTGGGATGTGGGAGGAAACCGGAGTGCCCGGAGAAAACCCACGCAGGCACGGGGAGAACATGGAAACGCCACACAGGTGGGGCCAGGGATTGAACCCCGATCCCCAGAACTGTGAGGCAGATGCTCTAACCAGTCAGTCACCGTGCCGCCAAAATTAGAATAGATAAAATTAAATGTTTTGTTAATATACATGGTGATTTAAAAGTAACTCCCTATTTTTAAGTGCTTGTAATTTATTTCTGAACTATAATTCTTACAAGAAATGAACATGAGAAGAAAGTGTATTGCATGGAGTTTTTTTTTTTTCATGGAACATACACACAAAAATTTAGAAAAATATTACAACATATGAATAAATTATAAGGATTTTAAAATAGGGAATTACTTTTCAATCACCCAGTAGTTAGTCAAAGCTGCAAGGAATGCAAAGTTATCGTTGTCCTTTCACCATCGTTCCTGTTAAACTGTGTTACATGTTTTTGTTTGCACATTAAGGACAAAAGTCCTGTTTTTGTTTTAATTCCTCATTTAAAAAAAGAGACCAATCAAGCAACAAGTTTTTCCTAATGTTTTTGAGAATGTTGGGTGAAAGCTGCAGCTGGCTACCAGTGTGGACTGAATAGATGGCAACAGTGGGACAATGAAATGCCAGTATTTTGAGGGGGATACCCCATCAGCAACATTGACAAAAAAAACAAATTATGAACTAGTTCATTTTTGGAATGGTGAACTTAGTTCAAAACGTTGCATTATGAACTATGAACTGAACTGAGAGTTTTGGAACAGTGAACTGAACTTTGAACTAGTTCACAAAGGAAATTAACATTCCCAACACTGATACTCTACAGTGACAGTCTAGACGACCATTCATACATACATTCACCCATGCTGCCTTTAACCAAGTCAGGCGAGTACTGTATACTGCTACATCTACATCATCATGCTGATCATGTACAGTAATTTAAACAGTTTTTACGTCCAGTATTTTTATAAAAAAATAATTATTACCTTTTTCTTTCTTTTCCTTTCGGCTTGTCCCTTTAGGGGTCGCCACAGCACGTCATCCTTTTCCATGTAAGCCTATATCCTGCATCCTCCTCTCGAACACCAACTGCTCATGTCTTCCCTCACGACATCCATCAACCTTCTCTTTGGTCTTCCTCGAGCCCTCTTGCCTGGCAGCTCCATCCTCATCATCCTTCTACCAATATAATCACTATTTCTCCTCTGGATGTGTCCAAACCATCGAAGTCTGCTCTCTCTAACTTTGTCTCCAAAACATAGAACCTTGGCTGTCCCTCTGATGAACTCATTTCTAATTTTATCCAACCTGGTAACTTCGAGAGTGAAACCTCAACATCTTAATTTCCGTCGCCTTCAGCTCTGCTTCCTGTTGTCTCTTCAGTGCCACTGTCTCTAATCCATACAACATGGCTGGCCTCACCACTGTTTTATAAACTTTTCCCTTCATCCTAGCAGAGACTCTTGTGACCACACTCACCATTCAGTCCTCCACCCTTGCTACAGCTCTCCCTGTAGCCTCACTCTTCCCCCACCAGCCCTCTCATTCATGCACATATATTCAGTCTTACTTCGGCTAATCTTCATTCCTCTGCTTTCCAGTGCATGCCTCCATCTTTCTAACTGTTCCTCCACCTGCTCCCTGCTTTCACTGCAGATCACAATGTCATCTGCAAACATCATGGTCCACGGGGATTCCAGTCTAACCTCATCTGTCAGCCTATCCATCACCACTGCAAACAGGAAGGGGCTCAGGGCTGATCCCTGATGCAGTCCCACCTCCACCTTAAATTCGTCTGTCACACCTACAGCACACCTCACTGCTGTTCTCCTGCCCTCGTACATGTCCTGTATTATTCAAACATACTTCTCTGCCACTCCAGACTTCCGCATGCAGTACCACAGTTCCTCTCTGGGTACTCTGTCATAGGCTTTCTCTAGATCTACAAAGACACCATGAAGCTCCTTCTGACCTTCTCTGTACTTTTCCATCAACATCCTCAAGGAAAATAATGCGTCTGTGGTACTCTTTCTAGGCATGAAACCATACTGTTGCTTGCAAATACTCACTTCTGTCCTGAGTCTAGCCTCCACTACTCTTTCCCATAACTTTATTGTGTGGCTCATCAACTTTATTCCTCTATAGTTCCCACAGCTCTGCACATCACCCTTGTTCTTAACAATGGGCACCAGCACACTTTTCCTCCATTCCTCAGGCATCTTCTCACACGCTAGAATTCTGTTGAACAAGCTGGTCAAAAACTCCACAGCCACCTCTCCTAGATGCTTCCATACCTCCATTGGAATGTCATCAGGACCAACTGCCTTTCCATTTTCCATCCTCTTTAATGCCTTTCTAACTTCCCCCTTACTAATCATTGCCACTTCCTGGTCCACCACACTTGCCTCGTCTACTCTCCCTTCTCTCTCATTTTCCTCATTCATCAACTCCTCGAAGTATTGTTTCCATCTACTAGCACACTACTGGCACCAGTCAACATATTTCCATCTCTATCCTTAATCACCCTAACCTGCTGCACATCCTTCCCATCTCTATCCCTCTGTCTGGCCAGCCTGTATAGATCTTTTTCTTGCCTCTTCTTGATGCCGTTTGCATCCTTTTTGCAAAGTCTACCACCATCTGTCCGTCCAAGTTCCTTTCCTGGATGCTGTACTTACCCATCACTTCTTCATCACCCCTATTTCCTTCACCAACATGTCTATTACAATCTGCTCCAATCACGACTCTCTCTCTGTCTGGGATGCTCAGAACTACTTCTAGCTCCTTCCAGAATTTCCCTTTCACCTCTAGGTCACATCGTACCTGTGGGAAATAGCCACTAATCACATTATACATAACACACTAAACTTCAAGTTTCAGCCTCATCACTCGATCTGATCGGTCTTTTCACCTCCAAGACATTCTTTGCCAACTCTTCTTTTAAAATAACCCCGACTCCATTTCTCTTCCCATCTACACCATGGTAAAATAATTTAAACCCTACCCCTAAACTTCAAGCCTTACTGCCTTTCCACCTGGTCTCCTGGACACACAATATAGCAACCTTTCTCCTAAACATCATGTCAACCAACTCCCGAGATTTTCCTGTCATAGTCCCAACATTCAAAGTCCCCACATTCAGTTCTTGGCTGTGTGCTTTCCTCTTCTCTTTCTGCCAACGAACCCGGTTTCCAACTCTTCTTCTTCTTCGACTTCGACCCACAGTAGCTGAATTTCCAACGGCACCCTGCTGGTTGAGGGCGCCGGTGGCGGACATTGTTAACCCGGGCCACGACCGATCCGGTATGGAATTCTTTGGATGAACGCTCATATTTGTTTGGCAAAGTTTTAAGCCGGATGCCCTTCCTGACGCAACCCTCTGCATTTATCTGGCCTACAGTTTGCACTGCCTTGTTCCCCCCCATAGGGCTGCATTAAAAATCATTATTACCTTCCTGGCAGTAATTATAAAATCATGATGATGATATTTGAATGCATCATATCATATGTGAAAGATAGTGTACATAAGTTATCAAATGAGCACACACACACACCTACTGACCTTACTGACCATGACTATATTAGGGCATGTTTTTGTACTTGTGTTTCATACTCTCATACCATGTAATGTAACCGCCCACCAAATGTTAATAAAAAGAGCTGCGCAAAGACAGGCACCTCAGAGGAGTTGGGAGAGATAAGCGCAGTGCTTGTTGTAGCTGCTTTCACTTTGCAAAGTTAGGTAATTGACTCAAGTTGTGATTCTTGCTTCTGTCTCCTTCCTTGGTGTGACCGTGCTATTTAAAATAACCCTGACAGAACTTGGTCCTTTGAGCAGGATGTCAACATATCTACGGTCCTCGGGGGTGTTGCTGACGGCAACTGAAGACTGTGCAGAGCCAGACAAAGTCCACTTTCCGTGGCCGGTTGTGTCAGCTTCCTCCCCGGGATCAGGGATTGACGGCAGTCCGAATTCAGCCACAATCAAGGAGGACAAACGAGGAGTCATGAATTGTGAGTGCAACCTTTGTTGTGTACACGCGTGGAACACCTGGGTTTGATTCCCATGCCAGAGGGGGGAGGAAGTCCCGGCCTCGACCCAAAACGAGGGTTTGTAGTCCCGCACGTACTTAAAAGTTGGGTTTTAGTCCCACACTTCATCAAAAAAGTGGGGTTTAAGTCCCGCACTTAATCAAAAACGTGGGGTACAGTGTCCCGTCCAATAGAAAATGTGGGGTACAGTCCCGCACGTAGTTAAAAAGGGTCCGCGGTACACTGGAAGGGTTGTGGGAAAGAGTGGGAGTTTGTGTCGTATGAAAAACCGAAGCAGCGGGCAGCCGGAAACCTGACGGTGTTAACGTAAGGCTGTAGTCTGTTGAAGTAGGTGGCTAGTGACAAGTCGTTGATATTTCTTGCAGTCAAAACGTGAATCTAAAACAAACAAGACCCACAAGGTTATGTTCGCTCCACTGAGAGATTTTCACTCTTTTTGCTGCACTGTTGTCATAGTTAATTATGGGAAAGTTGTTGCAAAAGCCAAGTTGGCAGGGAATTGGCTGGTGATGAAAAATACATGAAATAAAAACATGAAGCATCAGTAGAATATTTGCCTAGATGGAAAAAGAAACACCAAACTACCCATCCCAGGCACAACAGAACTGGTGAGAAAATTAAGAGAAGAAAGAGTTAAAACCACCAGTAATTAAAAAAAAGTTAAATTGAAATGGAAATTACTGTAGCCATTAAGTGGTTTACTGAAGCACAGAACAGAAAAAAAGGCCAAGCTGAGGCGAAACAAAGATTATTTGTGCGGAGGGAGGATGATGAGACTCAAGAACATTGCAGACAGAGAGAAGGAGGGAGTGCAGCATCAGCCCCACTCCCTCCCTCCTCTAAAGATAAGGAGATGTCACCTGCGTATCCAGGCTCCTTCCCACGTGTAGAGTATCAAAGCAGAACACCATCATTGTATCCACCGTTGCCAGCACAAACACGCAGTCAAACCGGTGGGGTGGGAATTTGGAGTAAAACAATGGGAGGATTGTTGAGTCCTGAAAGTGCATCAAAAGTAAGGGACTTGGCAGAAGGAGAAATGTACCCATTGATTGAAGTAGCGAATCCCGCGTATGACGGTGAAAATGGTTCAGAGAGAAGAACAATCCTGGTGTTTAGACGAAGGTCAATAGAGGAGTGTAACAAGGCTGTAGAAAGTCTGACTCCCTACAAAAGAGACGTAAAGGAATGGTGCCGCGACATGTTACAATTAGTTAACACGTATCATCTGAATGGTCCAGAGTTGCAACAAGCTTTATAAAGGGCTCTGACTATAGATTGGGGCAGGTTAAGAGGAAACTTCTCTCCAATGAGCGGCAATCCGCCAACAAGCTTTGATGACTTTATGAACCATGCTCGTCATGCAGAAAATGTGGCTAAAGAGAAAAAGAAAAACATAGAGACTTTTGGGGGAAATGAAGAGGAAGAGGATGTGAATTATAGAGGTAAAGCAAGAGGACGGAGTAGATATCGTGGACGTGGAAATGGACGGGGCTCCAGCACAGGCAGAGGAGGTGGCCATAACCCACAAAGGCGGAATAGTGAAGGCTGTTGGAACTGTGGTAAAGAAGGACATTGGGCACATGATTGTACGCAAAAAGGAAATAGAGAAGAATCAGCATGACTAGAAGGAGAGACATGCGATCTTCCAAAAAACATTGAAACAAATCAATTGGAATTGGTTGATGTACAATCTGCAAGGAATTTAGGGATTTCATCATCTACAGTCCATAATATCATCAAAAGGTTCAGAGAATCTGAAGAAATAACTGCATGTAAGCAGCAAGGCCGAAAACCAACATTGAATGCCCGTGGGTGAACGAGGCACAGGTGGTGAAGATGCTCTCAGGAGAAGTGTGTACGAGACAGGGGGAAAACAACAACCGGAACACACACCCATGACAAGGTGATTTAACACAGTGGTAAACATGACCCTGTCCCAGCTTTTTTGTTAATGATTATTTGCTAAAAACGATAAAGTTGATCAGTTTGAACATTAAATATCTTGTCTTTGTAGTGTATTCAATTAAATATAGGATGAACATGATTTGCAAATCATTGTATTCTGTTTTTATTTATGTTTAACCCAATGTCACAACTTCATTGGAATTGGGGTCGTAAGACCTGAAGATAAAAAGTCAAAAGATGACCTACGTGACATTGCGCTTCAAAGACACACCAGGCCCAGATCCAGCATATGATAACGAGGTGATAAAATTAGGAGTGCAAACAGTAACACCTGTATTGGAATGAGATCGTTGCCGTGGCATCGTCCAAATTAAGCACACAAGCAGCACATTAAGCAGATGCTACTCTGGCATGAGGGGCCAGTATTGGTCAACAACAGATATGCAAATAGATATGCAAATAGTGCAGCGTGGCGAGACTAGTATAGTGAGTGCACGAGTAATGTCTAAATGGCCCCACAGAAATGCGACAACAAACTCAAGACAAAAAAATTGCCAGCATGTTGCAATGGAATTGTAGGTTAGGTGTTTAAGAAGTTGATTGCAAGAGGGTAGAAGCTGTTGGAATTTCTGCTAGTTCTAGTTTGCATTGATCGGCAGCGCCGACCTGAGGGAAGGACCCGGAAGAGCTGGTGACCGGGATGTGGAGGGTCCGAGAGGATTTTGCACGCTCTTGTCTGAGTTCTGGCAGCGTGCAAGTCCTCAAGGGTAGGTAGGGGGGTACCGACAGTATCTTTCAGCAGTTTTGATTGTCCGTTGCAGTCGGAGTTTGTCCTTTTTTCTAGCAGCACCAAACCAGACTGTGATGGAAGAACACAGGACTGATTCGATGACCGTTGTGTAGAACTGCCTCAGCAGCTCGTGATGCAGGCCGTGCTTTCTCAGAAACCGCAGGAAGTGCATCCTCTGCTGAGCCTTTTTGAGGACGGAGTTGATGTTGATTGCCCACTTCAGGTCCTGAGAAACTGTAATTCCCAGGAACATGAAGGTCTCGACAGTTGACACAAGGCAGCTGGACAGCGTGAGGGGCAGCTGTGGCGAAGGATGCCTACGAAAGACCATGATCATCTCTACAGTCTTGAGCGTGTTCAGCTCCAGGTTGTGTCGGTCGCACCACAGCTACAGCCGCTCCACTTCCTGTCGATATGCAGAATCGACAATGTCCTTGATTAGGCCCATGACAGTGGTGTCATCTGCAAACTTCAGGAGTTTGACAGCCGGGTGCGTTGAGGTGCAGTTGTTCGTGTAGAGAGAGAAGAGCAGTGGAGAGAGGACACAACCTTGGGGTGCCCCAGTGCTGATGTTGCGTGTGGATGAGGTGGCCTCCCCTAGCCTCACCTGCTGTGTCCTGCCTGTCAGGAAGCTGTAAATCCACTGGCAGATGGCAGGTGAGACGCTCAGCTGGAGAAGCTTGGATGAAAGGAGTTCAGGGATGATGGTTTTGAACACTGAGCTGAAGTCCACGAACAGGATCCTCACGTATGTCCCTGCACTGTCGAGGTGTTTTAGGATGAAGTGCAGTCCCACGTTGACTGCATCATCCGCAGACCTGTTCGCTCGGTAGGAAAACTGCAGGGGGTGCAGCAGGGGACCTGTGACGCTCTTGAGGTGGTCCAGCACGAGACATTCAAAGGACTTCATGACCACAGATGTCAAGGCGACAGGCCTGTAGTAATTTAGACCCGATATTGTAGGTTTCTTGGGGACTGGAATGATGGTGGAGCGTTTGAAACAGGATGGTACTTCGCACAGTTCCAGAGATCTATTGAAGATCTGTGTGAAGACTGGAGCGAGCTGGTCCATGCAGACTTTGAGGCAGGATGGGGACACAAGGTCTGGGCCTGCAGCTTTGTTGATCTTTTGTTGTTTGAAGATGCATCTCACATCCTGTTCGCGCATGGTTAATGCAGAAGTCGGTGGTGTGATAGTGGTGCGGCTGGGTGGTTGTGGGGTGTGAAAGTGTCCTTTTCAAATCTGCAGTAGAAGGTGTTCAAGTCGTTGGCTAGTGTGCTATTGTTCTCAGCTTGGGGGGGATCGTCGCTTGTAATTTGTCAACGATTGGAATGCATGCCAGACTGATTTAGAGTCGTTAGTGCGAAACTGTTTTCCCAACTTTGCTGCATAGTTCCTCTTTGCAATGTTAATTTCTTTATTCAGCTGGTTTCTAGCTCGATTATACAGGGCCCTGTCCCTACTTTGATATGCGTCCTCCTTAGCTTGGCGAAGCTGCTTAAGTTTGGCAGTGAACCACGGCTTGTTGTTGTTGAATGTGCGAAATGACTTTGTTGGTACACACACATCTTCACAGAAACTGATATAGGATGTGACAGCGTCCGTTACCTGGTTGACCTATTGCGTCCTCTGTGGTCCTGTTCGACTCATTCAGACCTAGTCATAATGATGGGTCCCGCTTTTTGTCTTTGGACAGGCTGCGGAGCACCTCAAGTAATTCTTCTGCCACGGCACTAAATTCCCTTTGGGAGCTATTGGTTTGGGAGCCCTTTTCCCAGTTGTCACTTGTCGTTTTACGGTCTCGGTTGGCGAGTCAGATTTAGGCTGGTCGTTACGTGCACCCTGTTTTGACATGTAAGTTTGGCGCGAATTAGAACTGAGGTCATTCCATGATTTTGATTTGTCATTGAATTGCCGTTGTTGGTTACGAGGACCATTGTTGTACGCAGGCCGAGATTGGTTGTATGGTTTAAACGACTTCTTTTGATTGTCGGGTTTAACAACGCCAGAACGTGGTGTGTCAGTCACATGCGTGTTGTACGTAGCGCCCTGTAATTCCATCTGTGGTGGTGCGTTTGTAAAGAAGACACCTGAGTCTTGTGCTTTAGAGGGATGGTGTTTTTGTTTCGCAAAACCCTTGGCGGCCAGTTCACGCAGTTGGGCATTGGACAGTGTGCGCAGGCACGCTGCTACGCCCAGCTGGTGGCTGGTGTTAGGATGTAGGTTTTCGACAAACAGTGTTTTGAAATTTTTGTCCTCCTCCATATTCGGCTCATTTAAATTTCCAAAGTACACTTTACGCAACCGGCAGTAATAAGCTTGGGGTGTCTCAAGTCTCCGCTGTTTAACTGTGAGTGTTACAGATAAGCCGGTTGCGGCCTCTGGGTCATCCAATTCTTGAGAGAATGCTTGGCAGAGGGCCGGGTAATCGGCCAGCACGTGAGCTGGTTGTTGTTGAATTAAGCTGCTGACTTCTCGGCTAGATGTAACTTTGATAAGGTACAGTCTGTCGTCCGTAGTAGCAGAAGGGAACCTTTTGAAGTGAAATTCGAGGTCTTTAAGGTACGCGGCTGTGTCGTGTGACCCGTTTGGCTTAGGTTCAAACCTCGGAATGTTGCGCGCCACTTTGTGTAAGTCTCTTAGAGTCATACCTGGAGCAGCGCTGGGTGGAGGGAGAGTCGGGGGTGAGTCGAAAAGGTGAGCTGCGACTGGTGGGGCTGCCACCCGTGAGGAGGCCGCAAAGCGCCCCCTGAAGGTGGGTTCCGGCCCAAAGGTGGGAGATATTTTGTAGGGCTCTGTGACACTTCTGGCGAGGGAGGGCACCAGGCTGTGTGTAGCAGGGGCCGGAACACTGGGATGAGTCGGAGAGGTGGGGGGCAGCTGTTGAGCTAATTGTAGCTCACGCCTCCTTCTTTTCCTTTCGGCTTGTCGCTTTAGGGGTCGCCACAGCGCGTCATCCTTTTCCATGTAAGCCTATCTCCTGCATCCTCCTCTCGAACACCAACTGCCCTCATGACACGACATCCATCAACCTTCTCTTTGGTCTTCCTCTAGCTCTCTTGCCTGGCAGCTCCATCCTCATCATCCTTCTACCAATATACTCACTATTTCTCCTCTGGACGTGACCAAACCATCGAAGTCTGCTCTCTCTAACTTTATCTCCAAAACATCGAACCTCGGCTGTCCCTCTGATGAGCTCATTTCTAATTTTATCCAACCTGGTCACTCAACCTTCCGCCACCTCCAGCGCTGCTTCCTGTTGTCTCTTCAGTTCCACTGTCTCTAATCCGTACATCATGGCTGGCCTCACCACTGTTTTATAAACTTTGCCCTTCATCCTAGCAGAGACTCTTCTGTAACATAACACACCTGACACCTTCCTCCACCCGTTCCAACCTGCTTGGACCCGTTTCTTCACTTCTGGCCACACTCACCATTGCTCTGGACGGTTGACCCCAAGTATTTAAAATCCTCCACCCTTGCTATCTCTTCTCCCTGTAGCCTCACTCTCCCCCCACCACCCCTCTCATTCATGCATATATATTCTGTCTTACTTCGGCTAATCTTCATTCCTCTGCTTTCCAGTGCATGCCTCCATCTTTCTAACTATTCCTCCACCTGCTCCCTGCTTTCACTCCAGATAACAATGTCATCTGCAAACATCATGGTCCACGGGGATTCCAGTCTAACCTCATCTGTCAGCCTATCCATCACCACTGCAAACAGGAAGGGGCTCAGGGTTGATCCCTGATGCAGTCCCACCTCCACCTTAAATTCGTCTGTCACACCTACAGCACACCTCACCGCTGTTTTGCTGCCCTCGTACATGTCCTGTATTATTCTAACATACTTCTCTGCCACTCTAGACTTCCACATGCAGTACCACAGTTCCTCTCTGGGTACTCTGTCATAGGCTTTCTCTAGATCTACAAAGACACAATGTAGCTCCTTCAGACCTTCTCTGTACTTTTCCATCAACATCCTCAAGGCAAATAATGCATCTGTGGTACTCTTTCTAGGCATGAAACCATACTGTTGCTCGCAAATACTCACTTCTGTCCTGAGTCTAGCCTCCACTACTCTTTCCCACAACTTCATTGTGTGGCTCATCAACTTTATTTCTCTATAGTTCCCACAGCTCTGCACATCACCCTTGTTCTTAAAAATGGGCAGCAGCACACTTTTCCTTCATTCCTCAGGCATCTTCTCACATGCTAGAATTCTATTGAACAAGCTGGTCAAAAACTTCACAGCCACCTCTCCTAGATGGTGGCTATGAGAGGAATATCATCTGGACCAACTGCCTTTCCATTTTTCATCCTCTTTAATGACTTTCTAACTTCCCCCTTACTAATCATTGCCACTTCCTGGTCCACCACACTTGCCTCTTCTACTCTCCCTTCTCTCTCCTTTTCCTCATTCATCAACTCTATCTACTCTATTCATCAACTCATCATCTATCTAGCACACTACTCGCACCAGTCAATATATTTTCATCTCCATCCTTAATCACTCTAACCTGCTGCATATCCATCCCATCTCTATCCCTCTGTCTGGCCAGCCTGTATAGATCATTTTCTCCTTCTTTAGTGTCCAACCTGCCATACATGTCATCATATGCCTCTTGTTTGGCCTTTGCCACCTCTACCTTTGCCCTGTGTCGCATCTCAATGTATTCCTTTCGCATCTCCTCGGTCCTCTCAGTGTCCCACTTCTTCTTAGCTAACCTTTTTCCTTGTATGATTTCCTGTACTGTATGGTTCCACCACCAAGTCTCCTTCTCTAATTTTCTGCCAGAAGATACACCAAGTACTCTTCTGCCTGCCTCTCTGATCACCTTGGCTGCTGTGGTCCAGTCTTCTGGAAGCTCCTCCCGTCCACCGCGAGCCTGTCTCACCTCTTCCCGAAAAGCTGCACAACACTCGTCCTGTCTCAGCTTCCACCACATGGTTCTCTGCTCTGCCTTTGTCTTCCTAATTTTCCTCCACCAGAGTCATTTTACACACCACCATCCTATGATGTCTAGCCACACTTTCCCCTACCACTACCTTACAGTCGGTAACCTCCTTCAGATTAAATCGTCTGCACAAGATGTAATCCACCTGCGTGCTTCTATCTCCGCTCTTGTAGGTCACCCTATGTTCCTGCCTCTTCTGGAAAATAATAAATGAATAAAAAATAATAATTCCAAAAGTAAAGTTTAAAAAAAAAAAGTTTTTCGGAAAAATTAAAATCAAATCAAGTTTTTGTTTTTAAAAAATAAATAAATAAAAACCAGAGTGATTAAAACATCCAAGCAATTAATTAATAAATTCCACTTTGTAAAAGAAATCCATTAATTAAATGTGGTTACTGAGCGGTTGTCAGTTTAATTCGAAGAAGGTGTTGTGCACGTTTACTGGCGGAAGGTGGCGGTGTTGCTGTATAGCATTGCCGACGCTTTCCTGCGGTGAAACTCGTTAGAGTCACACGTTGTAAATCCCATAGCTGGTTAAAAATACCAGGCATAAAGCTTTAAAGAACGACCGCGACGTCGGCGTTGCAAAAACGGAGCCTCTAAATTTAAAAACGCTCTTTCCAACTATTATGAATTATGGCAAGCTCTCGGGGTTGTTCGGTTGCCTAGGCAACAGGTGACGCCAGGCTGCGCGGTGCGCAGGGCAGCGCACACCAGAAGCTTATCAGCACACACAAAGAAAACACACGGCGGTGCTTATTATGAAAGCCTACGTTTATTGTTTCAAAAGCAACGGCCCCAGATGAACACAATGCCTTAGCACGCGATCGGTAATGGCTAACTAGCGGCTTGAGCCGGAGCTAGTCAGTGCAAGTTTCCAGTCACACAGTTGCGTGATGGGATGAACGTCCATGAGGGGCACTCGAGGACAACCCGGAGCTTCTGCTACGGATCACGCCACGAAGGAAGAACCCAAGGTGGCAACGTCACGATGACGTCACGTCTCTCCAAGAAGGAAGACGAATTACGAACCCTCGAGTCTATAAATGACCAGATGGCATTCAGTGAGAGGCTTGTGATTTTAACACAAAGCGAAAATGGCGACAGTTGTGGGTGCCACGTGTGTTGTTGTTTTTTTCACACACAAAGAGCTACCACGTTACCTCAGAGTTCGACTGACATGTAACGGGATTCTCGGTATAGAACACGTTCTCATGACCAGTGACTTCCCAAACCACCTATTTACACAGCGAAGCTCAGAATACAATTCCCAAAACCACAATGGGCGTATAGCTAGTCTGGTTAGCTACTCCAGCGCCATACCGGGACAAAGACGAGGACCTTTGCAAACGCTCGGGATTCGTGACCCGTTCGCGATCCTCGAAGGCCTTTTCAACAGAACTTTACATAGGGAATTTCCCCACAGTTCAAAGCATGCAGCGCATAAAACGGATATCCCAATAACATTTGCAATGCAACAACACTAGTTTCACTAGGGTTAACCTTCATTTCTCTCGTTAATAAGTGCTCGGACCTTGGTCGCTATGGTAACGGAATGTGCTCACACATACACAACACAGCCACAATCTAGATAGCAGGGGACGTGTCTAAACATGACCCTGCCAAGATGACGGCTGCCGTCTTGGTTTATTGCAAAATATTGTGAGTTTTGTGTGTTTGGGTTAGGACAACCTAAATATAGCCTCACTTGGGGCACCACTCTGGAGCGGTTATGTATGACATAAGAATTTTGCTTAATTTAGAAGGACACGATGAGTTGGAAGCAGCGCCTGCGTCACTCCCGTTCGCATTGCGTCCGCCTCCGTTCCCTCGGACTGAGTTCGGGCCCCCAAGCAGGGTGGCTCGGAGCCCTTGCAAGAGGCTCTGCAGTCGGGGATCATCCAATACGTCCTTGCCACCTCGGGTGAGGTGAGCGTTCTGCCTGGCCCGGTCGTCGGTGAGTTGGTCGGGGTGAGACCAAAGGAAGACTTCTCCACCAAAACTCCAAAAACTTCTCCACTGGTCCCAGTTCTGGCCCCTTTTATGGCCAGAGAGGGTAAAAAAGGGGGGGGGGGGGGGGGGTTATTCCCCCCCACACACACACACTCCTTTTCTACCACCTTCGAGGACTGGACTGCCTTTTGGATTATTATTATTATTTTTCCATTTTAGGATTATTTTGTGGTTTAAAACCAGTGGAATAAAATATTAATTATTGGATTTAAGATAACGAGACCATTTCCTCACCCTGCATTGTTCCACACTCATCCTCTTTCATACCTGTAATGAATGTTTCAAATGTTGTGTGGTGTGGAGAACCTTCCTATTGTCCATGTGACATTTGTGGTGTGGGGTGGAACATTTCATCTGGTTCAGTCAACAACATATTCGACGTTAGACATTCAAGTTTGCAGCAATACAGTCACGAGTGGTGCTCATGTAAAGTTCTTAAAATATTAACTCCCAGTCGAATCACAGACTGTCTTATGAACCCATGTCTGTAGTGTCGTTCCGTCACCCGTGGGTGTCGATGTTGCCTGTTCAAACTCCCAAGTGGCAGCACTCAACAGGGTGGAGGCGCCTTTGTTGGTGCAATCCTTCGATTGGCGGAGGGTTAATTAATTAGTGTCCGGAGGCGAACTCGGCATCCTTGGGTCTCCGCTTTGAAGCGCCAGGCAGCCGTGATTCACTTAGTGTCAGCATGGCAAAGCAAATGTCTGTGTCTTGATCAATTTAGAGTCTACGTGTGCCGGGGTGGCATCTTTTGCGTGGCCTGTCCGCGACATCAGTATTGTTACAAAAACATGGAACTCAATTGAGCCCAGTAGCTTTCTACTCGGGAAAGCTTGATTTGGTGGGCCAGGCCACGCCAGCATGTGTCCAAGCTGTGTTGGCCGCCGCAATGGCAGTCCAGGCCTCAGTGGACATAGTGTTGTTTCACAAATTAACCCTCAAAGTGCCACACGCGGTTGCTGTCCTCTTGTTACCGAATAAGATGGCTTTCCTATCGCCTCCTAGACAGTTATCATGCGTAGCAGTACTGCTATCGCAACAGTGCACAGTTTTAAACCCAGCAACACTGCTGCCCACCAAACAAGATGGCGTAGAACATGACTGTCTGGAAGAAAGTCAAGCAATGAATCTCCCGAGGGCAGATCTAAAAGACCTGCCCTGGGAAGATTCAGTACAAATTTCTGTGGATGGTCATCACAAAAAGGACCCGGCGGCACAAATGCGACAGGATATGCTGTAGTAACAAAAGAAAATGTATTGAAAGCTAGTCAATTACCATCTCACTATTCGGCACAAGCAGCAGAATTAGTTGCATTGACAGAAGCATGTAAACTAATGAAAGGTCTAAGGGTGACCATCTACACGGACAGACAATATGCATTTTCTACCTTGCATGTATTTGCTGAGCAATGGAAAAATCGCGGAATGAAAACATCCACTGGGAAACCAGTGACTCACGCAACACTCCTTATTGCATTGCTGGAGGCAGTATTACTCCCTGGAGAAATAGCAGTATGCAAATGTACAGCTCACACAAAACGAACAGATGAAATTTCAATTGGAAATGAATTCGCTGACAAAATAGCCAAAGAAGCAGCAAATGGTAAACATGAACTATGTCTGCCAATTAAAAATGCGCAAAAATAAAGATACAATTGACATTACAGTGCTAAACGACATGCAAAATAATGCAACAGACACTGAAAAATATTGTGGGGAAAACAAAGGCACAACAACAAATACTAATGGAATCATATGTAACAAAGAAGGTAAACCGATACTTCCAAAAGGCCTATTCAAATGGGCAGCAATTATGAGCCATGGGCCTTGCCATGTCTCAACAGGAGGGATGGTGCAGATAATAGAACATCACTTTGTTGCATATGGATTCCAAAATTATTCTAAACATTTTTGTGCAGCATGCGTGATCTGTGCTAAACATACCTCACAAGGAAATTTTAGACCGAAAAGAGGACAGTTTCCTCAAGCAAAATATCCGTTCCAAGCGATACACATGGATTTCATTGAGTTGAACAGATCAAAACAATACAAATATTGTTTGGTGATAGTTGATGCATTTACCAAATGGGTGGAAATAGTACCAACCGCCCACCCAGATGGAATTACAGTGGCACTCTGTAAACACATTATCCCACAATATATATATATATATGGGATACCACAAATTATTTGGAGTGACAACGGAAGCCATTTTGTAAATAATGTAGTTGAAAAAACAGGACAAAATCTGGACATAACATTGAAACATCACTGCGCCTATCACCCACGAAGTGCAGGCCTTGTAGAGAGAACAAATGGAACGATCAAAAGCAGATTAAAAAAGTGCATGGCAGAAACCGGAAGAGCATGGCCTGATTGTTTAGATTTAGTTAAACTTTACATGAGAACGGTAAAAGGAAGTGGTCCAATGAGTCCGTTTAAAATGATGTATGGCAGACCATTTAAATTACCAGTAACTGTTTTTCCACTAACTGTCATGGTCTGTGTTTTGGTTTGGGTTGTTTAGTTTTGTTCCATGTTTTCCTGTGTTCCGTGTTTGTCGTGTGCTCATTAGGTTGTTGTGTCCACCTGTTCTCGTCTACTTTGTGTTGACCAATCAGCTCTCTCTAGCCACTCGTCTTGTCCAGGTGTTCCTCGTTGTCTCGTCAATTTGTTTGTATTTAGTTCCCTGGATTCTTTCAGTTCTCGTCGGTTCATTGTCGTTGTCACATGTCTTGCCATGTCATAGTCGCCAGTTGTTTTTGTCATAGTCGCCAGTTGTTTTTGTCATAGTCGCCTGTTGTTTTTGTCATAGTCGCCAGTTGTTTTTGTCATAGTCGCCTGTTGTTTTATCATTGTGATTAAATATTATTATTTTGAGATTCCCGCACTCCTGCCTTGCCTCCCTGCTTCCCTGCAATTGGGTCCACCATGTTCTTGCCTTGCGTTCCTCGCCGTCGCCCTAACCATGTTCATGACAGAATGAACCGACCAGAACAGGACCCAGCGGGAAGAACATGGGGTCACCCTGGACGCCACCAAACTGGCTCCCACCGTCCTCAGCCTGCCATCCATACCTACCCTCCTCCAGTAAGCCCTATCATTCAGTCTTTTCTGTCCTTTTCCTCGGGTCCCCCCACTTGTCCTAGCTATTCACCATGCCCTACTATTGTACATCCACATGTTTCTTTAGATTCAGATTTTTCTGATTGTGAAGATGGCCCTGATTTAGTTAACCTCCTGTCGGATTCTGACTCTGACACAGATTTAGATTTTTCTGGTTCCTTCCCTAGTTTATCCCGTCCTCGTCAGTTTTTGTCACGTTTCCACGTTTCCAACCCCAGTGAGTCCAAATCCTTTCCCTCTGACCTTTTCTTGGGCACCCGTTTGGCCATCTACCCGGGACCGCCGCGTGGTGGCCAACGGAGGCGCCCAAGTAAAGGTCAAATTTTGCCCCCTCGTTTTTTCCCCCCTGTTCACAAATCACTTGATTTTTCACCTGTTCCCACACGTTGTTCCACGGCTCCAATTAAGTCACGTCTAGTCAAACCTGCCCCCAATCCATGTTCAGTACCAGCCATTTTTCCTAGTTCACCTTCCCGAGACCTTGTGCACTCTTCCACTCCCGTACCCTCTACTCCCATACCTCAATGGCGGCAGGCTGAGGAAGCGACTGCAGCTCCTGTTCCGGCTAATCGGCAGCTGCGCCAGGCTCCCGCACCGGCGGCGCTCGTCCAGCGGCCGCCACCCATCCTTGCTCCGGCGGCGCTCGTCCAGCGGCCGCCACCCGTCCTTGCTCCAACGGCGCTCGTCCAGCGGCCGCCACCCGTCCTTGCTCCGGTGGCGCTCGTCCAGCGGCCGCCACCTGACCCTACTCCGGCGGCGCTCGTCCAGCGGCCGCCACCTGACCCTACTCCGGCGGCGCTCGTCCAGCGGCCGCCACCTGACCCTGCTCCAACGGCGCTCGTCCAGCGGCCGCCACCCGTCCTTGCTCCGGCGGCGCTCGTCCAGCGGCCGCCACCCGTCCTTGCTCCGGCGGCGCTCGTCCAGAGGCCGCCATCCGACCATGTTCCGGCGCCGCTCGTCCAGCGGCCGCCACCTGACCCTGCTATGGCGGCGCTCGTCCAGCGGCCGCCACCCGTCCTTGCTCCGGCGGCGCTCGTCCAGCGGCCGCCACCTGACCCTGCTCCAGCGGCGCTCGTCCAGCGGCCGCCACCTGACCCTACTCCGGCGGCGCTCGTCCAGCGGCCGCCACCCGTCCTTGCTCCGGCGGCGCTCGTCCAGCGGCCGCCACCTGACCCTACTCCGGCGGCGCTCGTCCAGCGGCCGCCACCTGACCCTGCTCCAACGGCGCTCGTCCAGCGGCCGCCACTTATCCTTGCTCCGGCGGCGCTCGTCCAGCGGCCGCCACCCGTCCTTGCTCCGGCGGCGCTCGTCCAGCGGCCGCCACCCGACCACGCTCCGGCGGCGCTCGTCCAGCGGCCGCCACCCGACCACGCTCCGGCGGCGCTCGTCCAGCGGCCGCCACCCAACCCTATTGCCTGGCCCCTGCATTACCATTGGGTTCGGCACCGTGGCCGTCCGCCTGAATGGCCCTGTAAAGACCCTGGTGCTTGGCGTCCTGGACGACCTCCTGACCCGCTCAGCCAAGCACCTCACCTCGGGTGGCCTGGATGGCCACCAGACTGACCTGAGGGGTGGACTCTGTACCCTCCTCCAGGCCCCCTTCCGCCCACCCTGGGTTGGTGACTTTTTGGTTGTTGTTTGGGGAACGTCTGGGATCCGTTCCTTTAGAGGGGGGGTACTGTCATGGTCTGTGTTTTGGTTTGGGTTGTTTAGTTTTGTTCCATGTTTTCCTGTGTTCCATGTTTGTCGTGTGCTCATTAGGTTGTTGTGTCCACCTGTTCTCGTCTACTTTGTGTTGACCAATCAGCTCTCTCTAGCCACTCGTCTTGTCCAGGTGTTCCTCGTTGTCTCGTCAATTTGTTTGTATTTAGTTCCCTGGATTCTTTCAGTTCTCGTCGGTTCATTGTCATTGTCACATGTCTTGCCATGTCATAGTCGCCAGTTGTTTTTGTCATAGTCGCCAGTTGTTTTTGTCATAGTCGCCTGTTGTTTTTGTCGTAGTCGCCTGTTGTTTTATCATTGTGATTAAATATTATTATTTTGAGATTCCCGCACTCCTGCCTTGCCTCCCTGCTTCCCTGCAATTGGGTCCACCATGTTCTTGCCTTGCGTTCCTCGCCGTCGCCCTAACCATGTTCATGACACTAACTCCTGAACAAATGCAAGAGATTGATCTAAGTGACTATATTATTAAAAGATAAAGAAGTACCAATGTGCAACCAGTTGCCAGATGAACCTTTGTCTTTGCAGGAGGGCCAAACACCCATCACACCTGGTGACTGGGTCCTCATCAAAGTCATAAAGCGGAAGTGCTGCTCTAGTCCAAGGTGGGACGGGCCTTTTCAAGTTCTGCTGACAACACCTACTGCTGTGCGGATTGCAGAACGCCCCTCCAGGATCCACTTGTCGCACTGCAAAAGGCAGGTACCACTGGCAAGCAGCTCACCTGGAGAATGGAACATTACGCACGTATACCACACTAACGTCTGGTACAGATATGCCACCATGATTGCCCGAGTTAGAAATCGGACAAAGTGTTATGTATGTACTAAAATGCCTGTGTCATCAACACACCCTAACCTTGATGCAATTTCACTGGATGTAAACCTGACTGAGTGTGTCACAGAATTTGCTTTAAAAGGAAGATTAACAAATAGAGCTGTACTTTCTCCCAACACATTGCAAAATGGGACAATAATATGGCATGAAGTTCGACCATCGTGTGCCTCAATGTATGCGTTTCGACAGGTTAATCTTACATCCTCAATAACTACTTATGTACACACTGCGAATAATGACCAGTCTGCTGAAGGTAAAGACGAGATTCGTACAACTTGCCCAGTAGGGTACAACTGTTCCCTTAGAGCGTATCAAGATCATCCTGCAAACAAAACCACTTGCGCTATTGATAAGTATTATTGGGATTGCGGACACAAACTGTATTTGCGCCTGCCAGCATGCTGGGGAGGCGTTTGCACACCAGTGTGCATACAAGATCATACATACATCTTGTCGGCAGCAAGCCAAATTGATATGCAGTAGCGGAAAAAACGAGACATCAAAATGTCAGGATTATTTTAACCAACACGTTCACACCAAGGAAGGAGACAGAAGTAAGAATCACAACACGTGTTAAGTAACTTTGCAAAGTGAGAGCAACTACAAGAACAAGCATCGCGCTTATCTCTCCCAACTCCTCTGAGGTGCCTGTCCTTGCGCAGCTCTTTTTATTAAGGCTTGAGTAGGTGTTATCACATTACATGACCTTTTAAGGAATTGTTTGTTGTCAGTGCCTGGAGGTGTGGGGGTTTATTGCCTTGTGGAATGTGCATTGTAGTACTTTTCCAAATGCTCTTGTTTCCAGTGAACAAGGGTGCTATCATCTTAATGCAGTTACACCAACACTGTATTTTTATGCAATAACATATAATTTTTTTCCATCATTTCCCTCCTGTTTATCAAATAAAAATACATTACTCATCATACTGTCACATTTCACAATGATTTTCATGACAATAACCATAACATGTATTTCATCATTGATGTACTTCAAGCTCTTGTCTCGCAATCATCATATTGTTCTTCTTTCAACAAAGTCATATATTCATCACTCAAGATCAATCCGGTGACAGTGCCATGTACCATTTTGGACATCATGTTATGAAAGCATGGCAAAATACATCCATTAAATAGACAAAACAACTATGATTTATAATTTTCACAAATACACTTGTCCATCTACCAGATGTAAACCATGTCAAGGTGTTCAAACCTTTGTTCACATAATCTTGTGATTTAGCATTTCTTATAGTTCACATTCTTTGTATGGCTTCAGCAATTACATTTTCAGGAATATATGTACAACATGTTTCATTGATCATGGCGCAAACTCCTCCTTATGCCGCAGTTAATATCCAGAACTATTCAATTTTCTAAAACCATTATCCCCATGAAAGGTCATTTCCTCATTATTTGTTTCCCATGCTTTAATGCTCGTATTTATAAAAATAGACATTGCATCTCGTGTAGGGTGCATTGAGGAAGCAGGCATCTTTGTACATACGTAACAACTGGATCAATTTATTTTATTTTATTTTTTACTTTTACAATCATTTAAACGTACCTGTACCATGTATTCGTTAAATATATATGTGATACATTCCAACCTTCATGGAGTATGTCATGATGTTCTTTCAACACAAATCGTGGTCTTTTGGCAATAATATCAATACCATTTTCTTCCCTTCTATGAAAAAGCCATATCAGTGGTGGAATCATTAACACCACACAACAATACTACACGTAATATTGCTCTTGGCATGCAGTCAATGCGATGTCGCATGGTCTTTTCAATTCCTGGTTTCTTCTTAAGTCAGAAAGCAATCATGTTTCTATCTCCTGAGAGGGGGAGGTGACTAACACGTCAGCTCTCTGTTTGTATCTAACAGTTTTCTTGTCCCGTTCTTGACCATTTGTGTGCATTATTCTGCTTCTGTGCCACTTCTCATTCTCGCCCCTTCAGGAACGACAAAAGAAGGACGGCCCACGATGGTTTGGATCGCACTTTACCCTCCTGTTGATGCAGGAGGGGCACTGGATACCCTCTCAGTCACTTCCTTCTCGATGCTCAGGTCGTGCAACCTCACAGCTCCTAAGAAGTTGAGGGAGTTTTAGAGCGCAAGCCCCCCTCTTCACTTACGTTGAGACGGATAGGCTCTATATGCCTAACCCCCTTTGTAGTCAGACTCCGCCCCATCGAAACCGCATCCGTTTTTTTTTTGTGTGCCGCACACTTGCACACTGCTATTGCTTCAGGAAGTAACACTGCTTCAAGCAATAAACTGAGAAGCTCTTTCCGGCTGACGTTGTCATTCCTCTATTCTTCCATTGTGCAGCAAATACATGTAAGGTAGAAAATGCATATTGACTATCTGTCCAAATAGTCACTCTTTTATCTTTCATCAATTTGCATGCTTCTGTTAATGCTACTAGTTCAGCTGCTTGTGCTGAATAATTTGGCGGTAATTGTCCTGCTTTTAAAACTTTTGTCTGTCGTAGTTACAGCATATCCCGTAGCATTTGTACCGTTAGGTCTTTTTTGTGATGAGCTATCCACGTAGATTAGCGGCTTGGCTCTCTTCCAAACAATTGTGTTCCACGCAATCTAATGATGTTGGCTGTAATGTGGCTGGATTCAATGTTGTGGATCTCTGTAATGTTATATGTGGTTGTGATAGCAACACCGCTATACATGACAATTGCCTAGCAGGCGATAAAAACGTCATTTTGCTTTGCAGGAGAACAACTGAGACTGTATGTGGACCTTTGAGTGTCAGCTGGTGAAACAACACAATATCCGCTGATTCCTGCACGGCCATTGCAGCTGCAACTACAGCCTGCACACAAATTGGCGTTGTTCGTGCAACTGCATCAAGCCTAGTTGAATAGTATGCTACTGGCCTGAGTTTTGCTCCATGTTTTTGCAACAAAACTGAGGTCGTGTGACCGTTTCGAAAATCAACTGTCTGTTCAAATGGGTTTTCCATCCATCCATCCATCCATTTTCTGAGCCGCTTCTCCTCACTAGGGTCGCGGGCGTGCTGGAGCCTATCCCAGCTATCATCGGGCAGGAGGCATACAAACAAACAACATTCGCACTCACATTCACACCTACGGGCAATTTAGAGTCCCCAATTAATGCATGTTTTTGGGAAGTGGGAGGAAACCGGAGTGCCCGGAGAAAACCCACGCAGCCACGGGGAGAACATGCAAAGTCCACACAGGCGGGACCGGGGATTGAACCCCGCTCCTCAGAACTGTGAGGCTGACGCTCTAACCAGTCGTCCACCGTGCCGCCCAAACGGGTTTTCATAATTTGGTAATGCCAATACTGCTGTTCCTGCCAAAATTATTTTCAATTCACAAAATACTCTCTCTCCTTCCTCTGTCCATTGAATTTTGTCTGACATTGTCATTGGTGTTCAATTAATCTAATTTTGCAACGGTGTTGTTATCTCTGCGTAATTAGCTACCCAACTCCTACACTAATTGCACAGCCCCAAAAAAGACATCATCTGTTGTTTTGTTTCAGGTTGTGGAGCTGACAACATGGCTTCTTTTCTCATTGGGTCCACATGACGACTGCTTGTCGTCAACATATAACCTAAATATTTCACTTCTGTCACACAAAATTGTAATTTAGCTTTGTTCACTTTATTTCTCATTTTGGCAAGGTGTTGCAACAGAGCCAATGTGTCTTTTTCACAGTCCTGTTAATTTTTTGATGCCACAAAAATGTCGTCCACGTATGTCAAAATCCGACTTCCACATGGAGGATCAAATGTGGCTCTTCAGAAATGATGCCGGCTTTTACGAAAGCTCGAACAACAGTGCAAGCAGACACTAGCCCAAGCATCCACAATCCATTCACAAATTGTGGCGTAACTCGCCCGGCGCTGCCTCCTAGTCTTAGTAAAGCTGTGTTTGCCATCTGTCATCAATCCCTCCCACGCTGCTCGCAACTTCACTTTGAACGCCCTGTTTACACCGATGTCCAGCAGTTGGAGTTCATTAATCCATTGCTCGCGTTGGTCCTCCAACTCGGGCCACATCGCCTTGTTTCCGCATTTTGTTTTTTCTTTTTTTTCTGCGGAAACTCAGCTTCGTCTTCTTAACTTGGCTAACCTCGTTTTCCTGCTTCCTCCACTTGCAAACCATGGATTCATTGATCTTGAATTCTCTCGCAGCTGCTCAATTCCCATGTTCCTCCGCGTAACTGATAGCTTGCAGTTTAAACTGTGCTTCATAAGCGTTTCTCTTCGTAAGTGCAGTTTTCGACTGCGGTCAAGCCAGCCTCCACTTGTAAAGTAGCTGGTGAGTGGAACTCAGTACCTGAGGAGGTTAAGCTGCTTACAACATACAAGGCCTTCACAAAAAAACTGAAAATGTGGCTAGTTAACACCTATAGGTGCCAACACTAAAAGACAAGTATGTTATGATGTTTTTTTTTTTGTTATGATCAAATGATTTGTGGTTTTATTCTCTCTTAATAGTATAGTAAGTCTTTGATTATGTATCCTGTATTATATTGTCTTGTAGATGTATTTTACTGCTTTTTTACATCATGGCCAGGGGACTACAGATGAAAACTAGCCTTCTGGCTAATTCTGGCTTTTTTAACCATGTGTATTTCATGTGTTTTATGAAATTGCATTGTCCCCTTTCAAATAAACTGATTTAAAAAAAATAAAAAAATACAGACGTCAGTGCTCTTCGGTTAAGGAATGCAACCAGCAAAGTTAATTAGAATCTTGAGATACATTAAAAAAAATTAGTTTATTTGATATTTTAGGAAAAATAAATGGTAAATGGACTGCACTTTTTTAGCACTTTATCTACATCATCACAGTGCCCAAAGCGCTTTACAAAGCCTCACATTCACACACACATTCATAAACCAATGGGCGACTGCTGCCATGCGAGGCGCTGCCAGGCTCACTGGTAGCAAATTAGGGTTCAGTGTCTTGCCCAGGGACACTTCGACATGCGGACAGTTGTAGCAGGGATTTGAACCTATTCTACCTACTGAGCCAAAGCCACCCCAACATAATCCCATTGGTATCGCAAGACAAGTCCAGATCTGTGTGACAGACCACCAAGGATTCCACTAAAAGAGGTTTGATGAAGATCTGATATTGTATTTCAAAATAAAAGTCTCCGAAAACTAATAAACTAATTGTTTTAATGCATCTCAAGATTCAAATTAACCTTGCTGGTTGCATTCCTTAACCGAAGAGCACTGACGTCCGTATTATTGGGAAGCTTTTATTTTGAAGGTGGCTTTCGCCGCGAGTTGGCGACTTATTACCGTAATGCCTCGTATGAACAAAATTAGGGGCGGCTGGCTTGATTGCTACTTTACGAGTGGAGGCTGGCTTGACTGGCGCTATATACCTACTTGGGCCGGGCCTTTATCATCCTCCTTCAGGCGCACCCTTTACGTCCGCATGCTGTCCTCAGCCACGTCCGCTTTTCATCTGTATAAGCAACGTGTCGGCAGGAAATGCTCCCAGTCAGTCAAGCGGAGCGCTCATCAAACAACAACATTTATAGATTTTGGAACTCGGTGCACACATAGTACGCGCCGCATTATAAGGCGCCCCCTCCATTTTGGAGAAAATTTACGACTTTTAAGTGCGCCTTATGGTCGTGAAAATATGGTAAATGCAAACCAGAATCTGCTCTCTGGGTGTACTGGTATAGAGAAGAATGCATTACTTGAATCCACAACAGAAACATATTTTTAACGTGTGTGGATCTGGCACTCTTGGTGCTCTAGCAATCACGGCTGGATTTACTGCTTGCAAATCATAAACCATCCTCCAGCCTTCAGATGGGGGTGCTTTCTTGACTCGAAATATTGGTGTATTGCATGGTAAATCTGAACATTCAATTAACACTCCTGCTTTTAGCAAGCCATCAATTACTGGTCTTATACCTTCTTTAGCATCTTGCTTTAATGGATATTCCATCCATCCATTTTCCGAGGCACTTCTCCTCACTAGGGTCGCAAGCTATCCCAGCTATCATCAGGCAGGAGGCGGGGTACACCCTGAACTGGTTGCCAGCCAATCGCAGGGGACATACAAACAAACAACCATTCGCACTCACATTCACACCGACGGGCAATTTAGAGTCCCCAATTCATGCATGTTTTTGGGATGTGGGAGGAAATCGGAGTGCCCGGAGAAAACCCATGCAGGCACGGGGAGAACATGCAAACTCCACACAGGAGGGGCCGGGGATTGAACCTCGGACCTCAGAACTGTGAGGCACTCTAACCAGTCGTCCCCCGTGCCGCCCTTTATTGGATATTATTTTATTTATTGATTGATTGATTTATTTATTTTGGGCGGCACGGTGGACGACTGGTTAGAGCGTCAGCCTCACAGTTCTGAGGACCCGGGTTCAATCCCCTGCCCCTCTTGTGTGGAGTTTGCATGTCCTCCCCGTGCCTGCGTGGGTTTTCTCCGGGCACTCCGGTTTCCTCCCACATCCCAAAAACATGCATTAATTGACAACTCTAAATTGCCCGTAGGTGTGACTGTGAGTGCATGAGCCGTTCAAAGATATGCAAATAGTGCAGCGTGGTGAAACTACTACAGTGAGTGCACGAGTAATATATGATTGGCCCAACAGAAATGTGACAACAAACTCAAGACAAAAAGACAAAAAATTGCCAGCATGTTGCAATGGAATTGTAGGTTAGGTGTTTAACAAGTTGATTGCAATAGAGAAGAAGCTGTTGGAATGTCTGCTCCTTCTAGTTTGCATTAATCGGTAGCGCCTACCTGAGGGAAGGAGCTGGAAGAGCTGGTGATTGGGATGTGGAGGGTCTGAGAGGATTTTGCAATCAAGGGTGGGTAGGGGGGTACCGACAATCCTTTCTGCAGTTTTAATTGTCGGAGTTTGTCCTTTTTTCTAGCAGCACCAAACCAGACTGTGATGGAAGAATACAGGACTGATTCGATGACCGCTGTGTAGAACTGCCTCAGCAGCTCCTGTGGCAGGCCGTGCTTTCTCAGAAGCCGCAGGAAGTACATCCTCTGATGGGCCTTTTTGAGGACGGAGTTGATGTTGATTGCCCACTTCATGTCCTGAGAGACTGTATTCCCAGGAACTTGAAGGTCTCGACAGTTGACACAAGGCAGCTGGACAGCGTGAGGGGCAGCTGTGGCGAAGGATGCCTAGTCTTGAGCGTGTTCATCTCCAGGTTGTGTCGGTCGCACCACAGCTCCAGCCGCTCCACTTCCTGTCGATATGCAGACTCGTCACCGTCCTTGATGAGGCCGAAGAGAGTGGGGTCATCTGCAAACTTCAGGGGTTTGGCAGCCGGGTGCGTTGAGGTCGTTCGTGTAGAGAGAGAAGAGCAGCGGAGAGAGGACACAACCTTGTGACGCCCCAGTGCTGATGCTGCGTGTGGATGAGGCTGCCTCCCCCAGCCTCACCTGCTGTGTCCTGCCCGTCAGGAAGCTGTAAATCCACTGGCAGATGGCAGGTGAGACGCTGAGCTGGAGAATCTTGGAGGAAAGGAGTTCAGGGATGATGGTGTTGAAGGCTGAGCTGAAATCCACGAACAGGATCCAGGATCCATAGGTCCCTGCACTGTCGAGGTGTTCTAGGATGAAGTGCAGTCCCATGTTGACTGCATCATCCGCAGACTGGTTTACTCGGTAGGCAAACTGCAGGTGGTCCAGCAGGGGGCCTGTGACGCTCTTGAGGTGGTCCAGCATGAGACGTTCAAAGGACTTCATGACCACAGATGTCAAGGCGACAGGCCTGTAGTCATTTAGACCCGAGATTGCAGGTTTCTTGGGGACTGGAAGGATGGTGGAGCTTTTGAAACAGGATGGCACTTCGCACAGTTCCAGAGATCTATTGATGATCTGAGTGAAGACTGGAGCGAGCTGGTCCGCGCAGACTTTGAGGCAGGATGGGGACACATTGTATGGGCCTGCCGCTTTGTTAATCTTTTGTTGTTTGAAGATGCGTCTCACATCCTGTTCGCGGATGGTTAACGCAGAAGTCGGTGGTGTGATAGTGGCCGGTGGTGCGGCTTGGTGGGTGTGGGGTGTGAAAGTGTCCTTTTCAAATCTGCAGTAGAAGGTATTCAAGTCGTTGGCTAGTGTGCTATTGTTCTCAGCTTGGGGGGATCGTCGCTTGTAATTTGTCAGCGATTGGAATGCATGCCAGACTGATTTAGAGTCGTTTGCGCTAAACTGTTTTCCCAACTTTGCTGCATAGTTCCTCTTTGCAATGTTAATTTCTTGGGTCAACTGCTTTCTAGCTCAATTATACAGGTCCCTGTCCCTGCTTTGATATGCGTCCTCCTTAGCTTGGCGAAGCTGCTTAAGTTTGGCAGTGAACCACGCTTGTTGTTGTTGAATGTGCGAAATGACTTTGTTGGTACACATACTTCTTCACAGAAACTGATATAGGATGTGACAGTGTCCGTATATTCATCCAGGCTGCCAGCTGAATTTTCAAAGACACTCCAGTTTGTGCAGTCTAAACAGCTGTGCTTCATTGGTCCACTTTTTCACTGTTTTCACTGTAGGCTTCGCGCATTTAAGTTATTGCCTGTATGTCAAAAACAGCGACTCCAAATGCGGGCTGCAATGTGTGCTGAGCTCCGTGACGTCCGTACACCATTTTTCATTGATATAGAAGCATATCCCGCCGCCTTTTGTTTTGTTTTGTTTTTGTTGTCGCCTTCTGCCTGGTGAAGATGAAGCCGGGAAGCATGACTGCGCCATCGGATGCAGCCTCACAAAGCCAAGTCTCCGTAAAGCACATGGCGGCGGAGCGTCCGAAGTCTTTACTGGTCTTTATCAGAAGATGCAGCTCGTCCAGTTTGTTGGGTAGGGAGTGTACATTCGCGAGGTGGATCGACGGGAACGCCAATCTGTATCCTCTCTTGCGGAGTTTCACCTGGATGCCGGCTCGCTTCCCTCTGTGGCGTCGCCTCCGACTCCATGCGCCGAAGACCGCGGTCGCTGCTCCGGTGAGTAACTCGGGGAAACAAACTAAGCGGATTTGCGAAAGTTGGTGAAAGAAAGTCCGAAGTAGTTTCATTGATAGTTAGCAAGTCTCCCCTTGTGTAAGTGAGTTGTGTAATGTCTCCAAAGACGAACGAAAAACACAAAAACAATACTAGAGAGCGTGTAACTGAGTTGACTGCACTGGTAGGCGCCATCTTGGAAAGGAAAAGCGACAGCTACTACTGCACTAGTGTAATTCCAGGACAAATATAGCAATTGTACTGTTTGTGGCCCTAATTTCATTACTTCATGTTCATATTTGTCGTCAGGACCAGGGGTCTCCTTGTATCTCAATATGATATGTAAATTGTTTTTTTTGTCATTTAATCTTCAGGCTTATTAACCTTACTTGCAGCACATTTAAGCAATTCTTCCGCTGCCCACACAGGGGGCGCATTCACCATATCCAAAGTTCAATAAAAATGTGGAGTCCCATGGCCCTCACGCACATATATATTGTTTTCTTTGGCCAGTCTTTTTGCCATCATTCCATCTTTGAATGGAACATCTGCAATGTTCAATACTGTCATTAAATCTCTGCCCAATAAATTTACTGGGAACTGCGGGGGCACTACTAGGGGTGCTCTAACATGGTTTCCTGTTTCTGGATCATAGTTAACTAGTGGTTTTGTCAGGGTGTCTATATTTATTGCTCCACTAGCAACTCTAACAATGATTTTCTCTTTAGACATTTTTACGTTGTTGTTTTTTTTCCTTATCACTATTCTTCATGTTCCTGAATCACACAAAAACTTTGTCCAGCTACTTTTTCTAATTAATTTATAGAATTTTCTATTTGTATATCACTAACACAGTCATCTTTTACAATTTGTCTGTGTTCAGACTTATCTAGTCAAGACAATCTCTTGCCCAATGTCCCTTTTTGCCACAATTCCAGCAACCTTCTGCATTCAGTTTATACTGATTCCTTCTTCCTCTTCCACTGTTACAACCTCCTCTTCCTTTACCACGACCACGGCCTCTGCCGCGTCCTCTACCTCTTCCCCTATTTCCAGCATAATTTATTTCCTCTTCTCCTTCAGTAGACCAGAATTCTGTCTTCTTCACTACATTATTTTTATTTTTATTTCATACTACACTTTCAGCATGTCTAGTATGATTAATGAACAAATCCAAACCTTGATTGGCCAGGTTTACATGATGTTTCTTAATCCACTCTTTTACTTCTGATCTAATTCCATTTCAGTGATATGTGCGAACCAGTTGTTGCATATCACGGCACCACTCTTCTACATCTCTTTTGTAAGGTGTTAAGCTTTCCACTGCTTTCACATACTCTTCTTTTGACCAAGGTCTGTAAACAAGAATTGTTCTGCCTTCTCTGCCGCCTTCACCTTCATATGCAGGATTTTCCACTTCGATCATGGGATACAGGTCGCCTTCAGTTAATCTTGCAATTTGGGAGAGGACTCTGGACTTAGTACTCCACCCATCATTCTGCTCCAATTGCCCACACCACCAGTTTTACTTCTTATATGTGCTGGTGTGGCTGGCAGAGCCGAATACAGGCTTATCACATTCTTGTTTACAGAAGATGGAGGAGAGCCAGTATATGGTTCTCCTCCCCCGCAAGGCCAGATAAGAGAGGAGCAGAGGCCTCATGTGCCCCTCCCTGTTGTCTGCGTCCCTGCTGCGTCTCATTGTCTTCATTTCTTATAAACAATCTTTGTTTATCATCTAACTGACCTTTTTTCTGTTTTTTTGTACTTCTACTTCCCATCTAATAGCTGCTCAAATTATTTATTTATTATTATTATTTTTTTCAATTCAATGGTCCTTGGTATTGTCAATTTTCCATTAAAATTATATTTCTTTTTCCACCTGAGCACATACTCAGTTGAGCTTTCATACTTTTCATCACCAGCCAATTCCCTGCCAACTTGGCTTTTGCAACAACACTTTCCCATAATTAACTATGACAACAGTGCAGCAAACAGAGTGAAAATCTCTCATTGGAGCGAACACAATCTTGTGGGTCTTGTCCGTTTTCGATTCACCTTTTGACTGCAAGAAATATCAACCACTTGTCACTTGCCACCTACTTCAACAGACGACAGCCTTACGTTAACACTAACGTTTCCGGCTCCCCGCTGCTTCGTTTTTTTAGTGACTCGTTGCATTCATACGTCACACACTCCCACTCTTTCACACCTCAACCCTTCCCGTGTAGCGCGGACCTTTTTGGACGGGACTACTCCACGTTTTTGACGTGCTGGACTACCCTCCACGGGACTACCCACGTTTTTGGATAAGTGCTGGACTTAAACCCCACTTTTACGATTAAGTGCGAGACATAATCTCCGCTTTTAAGTACATGCAAGACTAAAATCCCTCCTATAGCACGAGACTAAGTCCCTGCTTTCTGGTCGTGGCTGGGACGGACTTCATCTCCCCCCTCTGGCATGGGAATCAAATCCAGCTCTTACACGAGCATACACAAGAAAGGTTGCACTCTCAGTTCATGACTCCTCGTCTGTCCTCCTTGATGGTGCCTGAATTTGGAATGCCGTCAATCCACGATCCCGGGGAGGAAGCTGACGCAACCGGCAACGGAAAGTGGACTTCTTTTTCAGAACTCGTTTGGCTGTGCACATTCTTCAGTCGCCGTCAGCAACACCCCTGAGGACCGCAGATATGTTGGCGTCCGGCTCGAGGGACCAAGTTATGTCAGGGTTGTTTTAACCAACACGTTCACACCAAGGAAGGCAGACAGAAGTAAGAATCACAACTCGTGTTAAGTAACTTTACAAAGTGAGAGCAGCTACAAGAACAAGCACTGCGCTTATCTCTCCCAACTCCTCTGAGGTGCCTGTCCTTGCGCAGCTCTTTTTATTAAGGCTTGAGTAGATGGTATCACATTACATGACCTTTTAAGGAATTGTTTGTTGTCAGTGCCTGGAAGTGTCGGGGTTTATTGCCTTGTGGAATGTGATTTGTAGTACTTTTCCAAACAGCTCTTGTTTCCAGTGAACAAGGGTGCTATCATCTTAATGCAGTTACACCAACACTGTATTTTTCTGCAATAATATATACAATTTTTCCATCACAAAACACCAGAAATTAAACCACATGACGCCATATGGGGTTCCAATGTTCCAGATGACTTTAAACTCTGGAGCACTGGAAACAAAATGGTATTGTCATTGTTTCCATGGTTAGGTGTAGATAAAGTAATGCTAAGAATAGAGACCATTGATTATCAATTGGGGTTATTTATGAATGCTAGTATAAAAGCTTGGGAAGCTGCAAATGAAGAAATATCAAGCATGCGATTGGTAGTATTGCAAAATAGAATGGTGTTAGATCTGCTGACTGCAGCGCAAGGAGGAGTTTGTGTCCTGGTAAATGACACTTGCTGTACATTCATTCCTGACAATGCTGCTGTTGGACAAGAAGTGGCTGCTGCCATGCAGACAATGAAAGATGCGAGAGATGCTCAAACACAAGATTTTGTCAACAAGGGATTCAATCCCTTTTCTTGGTTTACGTCTGGAGGATGGACGAGTGTCCTCCTCAAAATTTTCACTCCAATTCTAATAATTCTATTGTTTTGCCTATTTACTGGTTGCATCTTTACTTGTCTTTGGGGTATGATGACTAAAATGGTGAATAGGTATGTTTCTGGCATCATGCTAAGCGATGAATACTTGTCACTCCTAAAAGAAAAAACAACTGATGTGTCATGAAATGTCACATCATGATGAGTACCACAGAAACCTGTAAAAACAGAATGTGGTAGTTTGATGTCAATGTAATGTTCATTCGATAAACAGGAGGGAAATGTGAAAGATAGTGTACATAAGATATCAAATGAACGCACACACACACACACACACCTACTGACCATGACTATATTAGGGCATGTTTTTGTACTTGTGTTTCATACTCTCATACCATGTAATGTAACCGCCCACCAAATGTTAATAAAAAGAGCTGTGCAAGGACAGGCACCTCAGAGAAGTTGTTCTTGTAGCTGCTCTCACTTTGAAAAGTTAGGTAATTGACTCAAGTTGTGATTCTTGCTTCTGTCTCCTTCCTTGGTGTGAGCGTGTTATTTAAAATAACCCTGACATCATATCATATCATATCATATCATATCATATCATATCATATCAATGTTGACGGTAGTCAGGAAGCAGACCCACAACTGTTTGCCATTTTACATCTTTACATCAGATGAGCTAATAGTACCACTATACTGCTTGTCAATTGGTGGATCATTCCAGAGTTGGAGAACAATTTAGGCACCAACATTTTTGAAAAGCAGACCATTTGTTTTATATCTTTTTTGGTAATGATTTCAATAGTAAACTATCACATAATTTGATTCATCCATCCATCCATCCATTTTCTGTACCGCTTTATCCTCACAAGGGTCGCGGATGTCCTGGAGCCTATCCCAGCTATCTTTGGGTGAGAGGCGGGGTACACCCTGAACTGGTCGCCAGCCAATCGCAGGGCACATAATAAACAAAGAACCATTCGGACTCACATTCACAGCTACGGGCAATTTAGAGTTTTCAATCAACCTACCATGCATGTTTTAGGGAGGAAACTGGAGTATCTGGAGAAAACCCACGCAGGCACAGGGAGAACATGCAAACTCCACACAGGCGGGGCTGGGATTCGAACCCCAGTCCTCAGAACTTTGAGGTAGATGTGCTAACCAGATGTGCTAACCAGTCGTCCACCATGCTGTACCTGGAAAATAAAAGAAAATATTAAAATATTTCTGCATTTCTGCAATTACAAAAAGAAAGTTAATGTTAATTTAAATAATTTTATTTTAGTATTACTCTAATTATTTTAGCAGGGTTTAAAGTAACATGTTTGAAAATCAATGCTATCTGTGTCAGCTGCTGCTAATTGGTCAATAACAAACTTTGCTATAATTAAAATAAAAGAAAGAAACTCTAATCTGGCCTCCCTGTGTGGAGTTTGCATGTTCTCCCCACAGGCAACGTGGGTTTTCTCCTGGTATTCCGGTTTCCTCCTACATCCCAAAACATGCATGGTAGGTTAATTGAAGACTCTAAATTGCCCGTAGATGTGAATGTGAGTGTGAATGATTTGTTTATCTATGTGTGCTTTGCGATTTGCTGGCGACCAGTTCAGCCTTTATCAGAATCAGAATCATCTTTATTTGCCAAGTATGTCCAAAAAACACACAAGGAATTTGTCTCCGGTAGTTGGAGCCGCTCTAGTACAACAGACAGTCAATTTACAGAACACTTTGGAGACAAAGACATTGACAAAAAACAATTGTGCAAAAAGATGCAGAGTCCTCTAGCACTTAGAGCAGTTCGAATGACTAATATTGCAATAGACCGGTGCAATGACCATTGTGCAAGGGGCGCTGAGACTTCAAGGAGTGTATGCGGTTTAAAGTGACGAGTAGTGCGATAATCTGGGACAATGTTGGTTGTGCAAATGTTACAGATACTCCTCAAACAGTGTGCAATGGAGCAGATGCTACTCTGGCAAGAGTGGCCAGTATATGCAAATAGTGCAGCATGGCGAGACAACTACAGTGAGTGCACGAGTAATACATAATTGGCCCCACAGAAATGTGACAACGAAGTCAAAAAATTGCCAGCATGTTGTAATGGAATTGTAGGTCAGGTGTTTAAGAAGTTGATCGCAAGAGGGAAGAAGCTGTTGGAATGTCTACTAGTTCTAGTTTGCATTGATCGGTAGCGCCTACCTGAGGGAAGGAGCTGGAAGAGCTGGTGACCTGGGTGCGGAGGGTCCGAGAGGATTTTGCACGCCCTTGTCTTAGTTCTGGCAGCGTGCAAGTCCTCAATGGTGGGTAGGGGGGGTACCGACAATCCTTTCAGCAGTTTTGATTGTCCGTTGCAGTCGGAGTTTGTCCTTTTTTGTAGCAGCACCGAACCAGACTGTGATGGAAGAACAAAGGACTGATTCGATGACCGCTGTGTAGAACTGTCTCAGCAGCTCCGGTGGCAGGCCGTGCTTTCTCAGAAGCCGCAGGAAGTACATCCTCTGCTGTGCCTTTTTGAGGACGGAGTTGATGTTAGTCGCCCACTTCAGGTCCTGAGAGATTGTAATTCCCAGGAACTTAAAGGTCTCGACGGTTGACACAAGGCGGCTGGACAACGTGAGGGGCAGCTGTGGCGAAGGATGCCTCCTGAAGTCCACGATCATCTCTACAGTCTTGAGCGTGTTCAGCTCCAGGTTGTGTCGGCGGCACCACAGCTCCAGCCGCTCCACTTCCTGTCGATATGCAGACTCGTCACCGTCCTTGATGAGGCCGATGACAGTGGTGTCATCTGCAAACTTCAGGAGTTTGACAGTCGGGTTCGCTGAGGTGCAGTCGTTCGTGTAGAGAGAGAAGAGCAGCGGAGAGAGGACACAACCTTGGGGCGTCCCAGTGCTGATGCTGCGTGTGGATGAGATGGTCTCCCACAGCCTCACCTGCTGTGTCCTGCCCGTCAGAAAGCTGTAAATCCACTGGCAGATGGCAGGTGAGACACTGAGCTGGAGAAGCTTGGATGAAAGGAGTTCAGGGATGATAGTGTTGAACGCTGAGCTGAAGTCCACGAACAGGATCCTCGCGTAGGTCCCTGCACTGTCGAGGTGTTCTAGGATGAAGTGCAGTCCCATGTTGACTGCATCATCCGCAGACCTGT
Organism: Phyllopteryx taeniolatus; assembly: GCF_024500385.1. Classification (NCBI taxonomy): domain Eukaryota; kingdom Metazoa; phylum Chordata; class Actinopteri; order Syngnathiformes; family Syngnathidae; genus Phyllopteryx; species Phyllopteryx taeniolatus. The sequence continues at coordinate 9,537,368 of NC_084518.1, forward strand.
TCGCTTGGTAGGCAAACTGCAGGGGGTCTAGCAGGGGACCTGTGACACTCTTGAGGTGGTCCAGCACGAGACGTTCAAAGGACTTCATGACCACAGATGTCAAAGCGACAGGCCTGTAGTCATTCAGACCCGAGTTTGCAGGTTTTTTGGGGACTGGAATGATGGTGGAGCGTTTCAAACAGGATGGAACTTCGCACAGTTCCAGAGATCTATTGAAGATCTGAGTGAAGATTGGAGCGAGCTGGTCCGCGCAGACTTTGAGGCAGGATGGGGACACATGGTCCGGGCCTGCCGCTTTGTTAATCTTTTGTTGGTTGAAGATGCGTCTCACATCCTGTTCATGAATGGTTAACGCAGAAGTCAGAGGTGTGATTGTGGTCGCGGGTGCGGCCGGGTGGGTGTGTGGTGTGAAACTGTCCTTTTCAAATCTGCAGTAGAAAGTATTCAAGTCGTTGGCTAGTGTGCTATTGTTCTCAGCCTCAGCCAGTTCAGCCTTTATGGCTGAAAACATTGATAAAATATGAAAAATATAAGACTTACTGTACCTTAGATCTACCCATGGCCAGAGGAATCAGATTAAAGATCTCATTTCGGCTGAGTCATGAAGCTCACATTTTTTCTCTTTCTCTAGATGACTAAAACGTTTTTAGTTACAGGGTTGTGTGTATTTTGAATACCTACTATTTAAAATGTGGCATCTGTGTCTACAATAAAACAAAATGGTCAAACAATCACAGAGAATACATCAAAATCAGACAAAAAATGCTGTAAAACTTATTTTATTGCTGATATTTGATATGGGCAGCATGGTGGGTGTGTGGTTAGCCAATCCACTTCACAGTTCTGTGGTTGGGGGTTTAAACTCAGATTTTAGCTTTGCTCTGTGGATTTTGCATCTTCTCCCCGTGCTTGCGTGGGTTTTCTCCGAATGTGAGCGTGAATGGTTGTTTTGTTTCCTGCGTTTAACTGCCGATTAAGCCAAGGTGTGTACCGCCTCTCTCGACCAAAGTCAGCTGGGATAGGCTCCGGCTCACCTGCAATCCTCGTGAGGAGAAGCAATAGAGAAAATGGATGAATAATTGACATGTAACAGTGTCAGTTGGTTATCAAGTGGGAGGGACAAGAGTAAAAAAAAAAAAAAAAAACATTTAGGAATTACACTGTTGCATCTTGTCTCAGGACAAATATTATTTACACAAAAGGTGAAACTAGGTTTCTTTATCTTTTGCTTGAAATTTCATGAGGGGGGCAGAAAATTTTCAAATTTCAGAGTCTGCACTTTTTTTTTACTCAAAGGAGTTGAATTACTACTTCTACCTTTTTTTTTTTTTTTACACAACTATTTGTACTTAAGTACAGAGTGTGTGTAATTTTACCACCTCTGAAAATAGGGCGCCTGCTGCTTGTTAATCATTTGAAAGGAGGGGTTAATTCCTAAAATGGCCATTCCATCCGATCCACCACCGCCAACCGCCAGCATCCATCAGCACCTCCACCTCGGTGGTGGCCCACCCCCTGCGCCTCCCCTTCGTCATGCACGCCCCTGTACGCGCATGGGCGTAGATTCTGCCGCTGTGCGCTGCTGCTGCTGTTATCGTTCTGGACTCAATTCCTCTTTCTTTTTTCTTTCTTTTTAAAATTTTTTTTTTAAACGAAAATGGCTTCCAGTCAAGGAGGTGTGGGAGCTGTCACGGCGCTCCAGAACCATCACCACTTCCCTAGCGCACCTCAATGGAGCCCGGGGAACAGCCAGTACCAGCAGCAGTACCACCAACAGCACCAGCAGCAGCAGCACCACACGGCCCGGAGCCTGGAGCGAGCTCTGGAGGATGCCGTGTGCTCCGGGATCCTCAACCTAAGCGGGCGGAAGCTGAGGGAGTACCCTGGGGTGAGCTACGACCTCACCGATACAACACAAGCAGGTGGGTGGCACCATAGTATTTGGTGTAAAAATGTCTTCTGGATGTTAGCTTGTCATACCCGGATGTTACATTGTAAGGACGAGTGCACATGGTGATTGTCCGTATGTATATACGCTTACACAAAGCGACCAATGTAATGATTTGGATTGATTTGTAGCAAAAGGGGCTCGGTTACTCCTCGGTTGTTTTGGGCGAAACCAGCAGTCTTCCGTGCTTCCGTGCACCCCCCCCCCCGCCCCCCCCATTGAGAAACCGTATACATGAATGAGACAGCGGCAGGCGCACCCAAATGCAGTGGAGACTGTTGGAAGAGAACATGAATGAACATTTTCTAATCATTTGAGAGATGTCTTTTTGTGTGCTGCATACATTTTGCTCGCTTGCGGACAAAAGATGGTACTTGAAGTCTCACCCCCTGCATGCGTGCATTCTGCTTAAAAGAGCATGCAGAAAGGAGGAAGACACTCTCGTCTCGTTTCCTACCTCTTATTCCTATTTTATATGCAGCCGTTAATATTGAGTCCCCCCCCCCCCAATTAGGTTCAACTCGTACATACTAATTCTATTAGGCTATTAGAAGATGCACATGAAGGACACACAAATCTGTAATGATTAAATTATATTCCAAGGAGTGTTATCTCCTAGGCAGCCTGATCAGTCCGTTATTATTCATTCAAGTCATTATATTTGCCATTTACAGGGTTTATGTCTCCTAATGATAGTCTTGTTCTCTGATATGTCCATATACCATATGCTGTCCTTTTTCACTTTGTCATCTGCATCTCAAAGTGATTTATTGGGGTTCCGCACCCCAGGGGATTAAATATGATACGCTATCATTATATCCACAATAGTTTACCTTCGACATTGAACATTAAAAGGCAACCAGGTTTGCAAACATAACATTGTCCTCATGAATGAAATGCCCAAAATGTTGTTGTATAATGGGAATGAAAATCTCCAACTAGTGCATTATTTCATCCAAGTTAACTGTTTGTTTGTACATGTGCAGGCTAATTCTACAATGCACACACACACACACACACACACACACCCACCCACACACACCTACAATGTCACTTAGTAGAGTGCGGAGTGGACCATCAAAAGGTAAAGACATATTTGTTTGTCCACGTATTTTTTATATAGCTGAAAATGTCCTGGTTCACGGAGTGCGACAAGTAGATATGCCGTGTCATTTAGATTCTGGGGGTTGGTATCTTCCATAAATTCCTCTTTTCAAAATTTCATGGGTCATTCCTGTGCCCATGTACCACTGTTCTACAAAGGTTTGTGAAAATCATTACGGTATGTAGTAGGACAGCTATAGCTGTAGTAGAATAAAAATGTGAAAACCACAAAGGTTTGTTGAGAGGTGGTGCACAGAGCATTGAAGAATCAGTTACATTTTGGTGAGGATTAGGATAACTTGCATTGACAATCATTAATTTCAACCTTTGAATCACAGTGGCATTTACAAATGGTAACACATTCTTCCGCCTCCATTAACTAGGAAGTAGCCTTCTAACTAATAAATAGATGGAAATGCGAATACAAAAACAATGCTGTGTGACATTGTTCACTTTTGTTAACAGTTTGGCCTTGTGGAAGGTCTGCAGTTATGTAGGGACATTATAATATTATAGGAATAAATCTAATGGTGGCCCAAGATGCAAAGTACTGTATTTTTAAAGACACGCTTGTTGACATGTCTCAACATTGTTATTCTTACAGTTATTTGTATCAGAAATTGCGCAAGAGCAAAAATCTGACTTTCAAATGTGCCAAGAGTGGTCAACACTTTACACCGCCAATCTCTCCATGTGCAACATATCGTGAAAAGAATCATCTTCTCAGTGCTACCAACAGTCTTTACTTTTGCAGGATGGATCACAAGCTAAAGAAAAAGGCAAGATTTTGTGTTGTTGCTGTTTGTACTCATGGTCTGGATGAGTGCATGTCATCTGACTAATGAGCCGTGTTGTGCGAAGAAAGCAAGAAGTCCACTCACACAACGGTGTCTGTTTGCAGTGTGCCACTGGCACTTTGTCTCTACTCGGTTTGTTTTCTCATGGGAAAGAGCTTGAAGAGGGCCTGGTTAGCAACCTGGGCAGATGTTCAGGTTCATATGTCAGCATTAGCTCACTCTAGAGAGGACCCACATAATCCTGCTATGTCTAGCAAGACCATGTGGGTCCTCTGTGACACGTGTGCTCTGTTCTCAAGTCGCAGCATGTGCATAGTGGCTCAAGGCTCTTGGAATACTCTTTAAATTGAATTAGAAAAAATTAATTAGAATTGAATAGACGCAGTGATTCTCAACTGGTGGGTTAGGAACCAAAAGTGAGCTGTGAAGTCATTTTGGAAGGGTCGCGGACAGGCAATAAAAATTACAGTGGGTCCTTGGTTTACGACGGTACAATCACACGACAGTTCGAGGTTACAGACAGTGTAGGAATATGTCATACATGGTTCAAAGTCAGTCAGTGCCCTATCTACTATACTGGCGGCACGGTGGCTGACTGGTTAGAGCGTCAGCCTCACAGTTCTGAGGACTGGGGTTCAATCCCCGGCCCCGCCTGTGTGGAGTTTGCATGTTATCTCCGGGCACTCCGGTTTCCTTCCACATCCCAAAAACATGCATGAATTGGAGACTAAATTGCCCGTAGGTGTGAATGCGAGTGCGAATGGTTGTTTGTTTTGTATGTGCCCTGCGATTGGCTGGCAACCAGTTCATGGTGTACCCCGCCTCCTGTCCGATGATAGCTGGGATAGGCTCCAGCACGCCTGCGACCCCGGTGGGGAGAAGCGGCTCAGAAAATGGATGGATGGATGTTTTATATCTATGGCGTAGAAATGTTGTTCATACAAATATTTACTGTAATTAAGAATTTAGTATCGCGTTAGCGTGGGTTACTGTGATTGGCTGGCGACCAGTTCAGGGTGGATCCTGCCTCTTGACAGGAGTCAGCTGGGACGGGCTCCAGCACGCCCGTGACCCTAGTGAGATTAAGCAGTAATAGAAATGAATGGATGGATTAGCGTAGGTTATTGATAGACTATGGTGTGCTCCGATTTGCGTAAAAAATCATATTACGCTAGCAGTGAAATATTTAATTTACATCCCAGGTCAAACTTGGATATTATTTGGAAAATTAAATTATTATGACAGCCATGCACCAGGAACGTTATCACTTGGGGTGTAAATGCAACTTTTTCTCACCAAAAAAACCCAAAAAACAACCAAACCATAATAAATCAGACCATTAAACTGTTATTGCTGCTTTGATCTGTATCCTTCATTTCCTAAAAGAAAACAAACTATAAATATTACAGTTTCCTAAAAAGAAGAGATCAGTGCCAATATATTTTTGTACATGCAGTTGTCATGTTCATCCTAAATTTCTTAATCGGGTACTCTGGAAGACACTTTTTAACTGTTTCTCCAGTTAGTTTCCATGCATCGGCACAATGAATAAAAACACTTTCATGGCTTGTGTGTGACCTGCAAAGCCCTTCTAAGTCATGTGTTATCACATTCCTGGGCTTTCTTTTCTGAGACGCCTCACGAAGGACTGTCTGCCCCAGACACACATCTCAGCATTCTTGCATTTAATCATCAACCTGTGTAAGTACTGTGGGCATCATAAGAGTCCAAGCACAATGCAGGGCGCTCTAAAGAAAAAAGAAATTATATAGACTCCATGAAAACTACTGGTTGCCTTGAATTCTGACTACTTTTGTCATGGTCACAGCCATGTGAGTGTAGCTTGACAGCCTTAATTCCTGTGATTTTACGGCCTCGGGCTCTTTCATGATGTGCCTGTGCGTGTTGAGACATGACATTGTTGTCAGCACAAAAACAAGGCCATATCACATTAATGATGTCATGGTTAGATATCTGACTCTAGCTACTCCGCTACAGTAATCACACGTTGGACTTAATCTGTCATTAAAGGGTTGTATTTACCGTGTATTGAACAATTAATACATTTTCCAGTACATTAGAAATGCAACATTTATTTCACTTATTTTACACTGCTGACTGTATGGTTGCCCTTTTTCTGTCTCTGCAGGCATTTAATATTAATGTGGCCAACATTTCACACAATGAGGTCAACATAGGCAAAACTATTCGCTATGATCGTTAAACTCAAGCTTCAGATAGCCTTTAACACTCAGTTTTCATTCCACTGCTTCAGGGTTGTAAATCCACACTTCATTAAGTACACCTGAAAAATGTAACGAAATTCAATACAATAGGTACATCAACAATTCTGTCTTTACAAAGACAATATTACTTGGTTTACATGGAAATTGTTAGATGGATAATCATTAAACAATGTATTTCTATTTTGTCCTCATCAGAATCACAAAGTCATCATGAAAATGTAGCAGAATAATTAAACTATGAGGTCTTTGAATAAGTGGCTAACATTTGGACATATACCAGTACAATAAATAATAAGTCTTGAAATGTGGTTACTTCATTTTATACCATTTTTATTTTCATTGAATGTATGTGATTTTGGCATGTCCCACAGACAGCTCTGCTAACTACAGTGTTTGTAATTAAATGATCCATCCATCCATTCTCTGTCCTGTTTATCATCACTATAGGGTCATGGGTGTGCTGGAGCCTTAATAATAACAAAAAGTTGCTCTGTATAAAAGAAAGTGTCCGAGGTTCGTTTGGCTGGTTGTAAACCCCAGTTGGTGTGAATTCAAACTTATGAGTTAAACCCAAAATAAAACATAAAACCTCTAACTCCAACTGCCCTTAGTTGTCATTAGAATACCATTCAATACACCGTATATAAAAAACACTACGTATGCAGACGTCACACAAGTCTTAACAATGGAGCTTCGTTTCTCCACTCTCTTCATCGTCCGTCCTCCTCTCTTTCCCGCTTGCCTCTATCTCCTCCCCCTTCTTCTCGTGAGACATCTCTTCTCACCTCTCCAACCCATACTACACCCAACAATACACACTAATACCAATGGCTTAGCACAGGAAGAGAACAACCTCATCTTTACAATACTATATACCGTAATTAGTCAAACCAAAAATCCCCATCAGTATAAACCTTCAATTTAACACATTTACATACATGACAAACACATTTTACGTCACAATAAATGCACTTGCATTAAATACTATATAGAAGGGTGACAAAGGAGTTTATATTAACCCTTTAAGGTTTGCGGCGGCACGGTGGCCGACTGGTTAGAGCGTCAGCCTCACAGTTCTGAGGTGCGGGGTTCAATCCCCGTCCCCGCCTGTGTGGAGTTTGCATGTTCTCCCCGTGCCTGCGTGGGTTTTCTCCGGGCACTCCGGTTTCCTCCCACATCCCAAAAACATGCATGAATTGGAGACTCTAAATTGCCCGTAGGCATGACTGTGAGTGCGAATGGTTGTTTGTTCCTATGTGCCCTGCGATTGGCTGGCAACCAGTTCAGGGTGTACCCCGCCTCCTGCCCGATGACAGCTGGGATAGGCTCCAGCACCCCCGCGACCCTAGTGAGGAGAAGCGGCTCAGAAAATGGATGGATGGAGGTTTGCGAGAATTTAGTACCCCGAATTACCACCGGGCTACACCCTCCCCCTTTCTAAGGATTTTGATGTCCTCATAAAAAATTCAAATGACTAAACAGTCTGACTGTTAACGGATGAGCGAAAATTTGAACAAGTGACACACAACGCCATGGGGTGGCACCAACTGGTGTGACAGGGACTTCTTCTAGAGTCCTTGTATACTCCACTACCCACCAGAACTCCATGGCTCAGGACTGTAATAGGATGCTCACAGGGCTTGCCAAGTTCATCATAGGTCAGCTTGACTACTTGACTGGTGACCCTCCTTGGGCGTTCCACCGTTTGGACTTCCACCTCTCCCACGTTCGTTGGGTTAGGGTCTGCTTCCCCTTCTAAACCGTTGCCCACGGGAGCAGGCTTGGGGGACGGAGTCTGAACATCAGTTGCCTCTGGCTCCGTAGCAGCCGGAACTTCTCTTTCATGTTCTGTTTCCCTGATGACGGGTAGGGAGTGCTTTGTCGACATTTGAGCAGTTTGAGTCAGCAGGTCTTGTACAAATCACTTCCTCGTACTCTGACTCCGATGAGGTCGCTTCTTCCTGGTTGCTTGACAACCTCGGGTCTTTGGCCTTCTGTTGTCGTGACCTGGTTAACGGTTTTGGTTGAGATTCTTCTTGAACCCTTTCCACAGGAAGTCGTACAAGATAACTGATGGACAACAGATGGAGTGTTTTTTCTGAACCCATACCTCTCTCAGGCTTGATCTTGTACACTGGTAAATTAGGCATTTCCTCCACTACAACATATGGTGAGAGCCACCATTTCCTCCACTACAACATATGGTGAGAGCCACCATTTACATTTGAGTTTTGTAATGTTTTTAAATTATTTATTTATTTATTTATTTTTTGTCCTGTTTGGCTATTAGGTCAAGCAGAATGGAAAATCTGTATCCCGTAAACAGTTTTACGGTGTCACAGTGGAGTTTTTAAGGTTCCGCTGTGGTATTATAATTGAGGTTTATTGAGAATCAGAATTGATCAGTCGAACAGAACAAAGTTTCTCGAAGGGAGAAAGAAACAAAGACAAAAGACAACGCACTAATTGTAAACAGGATGAGTGAATTAAATCATTACATTATCTGCAACAATGAAACGTTAAATATGAACTAGCTGATGCATTTCACATCCATTTCTTTCAACTCTTCTATAGAGCAGTTTATCTTTAACAACGAGCTTACTTGCTTCCTTACTGAGCAACGCGGAAGTCGGGTACTCTCTAGTTGACAATGGTGGACCACCGCTCAGTGACTGTTTAACTGGAGCAATAGTGGGGGCGGTGTCTTGAGCTCATATGAGGTCTCTGTGACTGAGTTGCATTAGTAAACCCAACTCCAGCCGAACTGGGTATGCAAAATACTCCGGGATGCCTACGGGAGACATTCCAACCGACTCAGCAACAACTGCGGGCGTCTCTTTACACTTGATGGGTTTACAGATGGCTTTGATGCTTTCAGAGAGAATAGTCTGCCAACCTTCCTCGGTAGAAGGAAGGGGATTGCGTGAGAGTGAATCCGCATCAATGTTGCTGCTAGCAGGTCTATACTGCAAGGCGAAATTATATGTAGAAAGGGCTGATAGCCAACGATGACCCATAGCATTTAGTTCTGCCATCGTGAGAATATATGTGAGGGGGTTGTTATCGGTTCTCACAGTAAAATTAGCTCCATATAGGTAATCGTGGAACTTGTCAACCACAGCTCACTTGTAAACCTCGAGTTGGTGCACAGGGTAGTTTTTCTCTGATGCACTCAACTTGCGACTTGCGAAAGCAACGGGTCTTACAACAGTTCTGTGAGTGGTGACTACTTGGTGTTCAGGCTGACCTCTCATGGCCTGGGCTGCTCCTTGGGTGGAAAAGTGTTCTGTGGTCCGACGAGTCCACATTTCAAATTGTTTTGGGAAATTGTGGACGTCGTGTCCTCCGGCCGGGCCAAAGAGGAAAAAAACCAGCAGGACTGTTATGGACGCAAAGTTCAAAAGCCAGCATTTCTGATGGTATGGGGCTGTGTTAGTGCCAATGGCATGGGTAAATTACACATCTGTGAAGGCACCATTAATGCTGAAAGGTAGATACAGGTTTTGGAGAAACATATGTTGCCATCCAAGCAACGTCTTTTTCATGGACCCCACTGCTTATTTCAGCAAGACAATGCCAAACCACATTCTTCACATGTTACAACAGCGTGGCTTCGAAGTAAAAGAGTGTGGGAACTAGACTGGCCTGCCTGCAGTCCAAACCTGTCTCCCATTGAAAATGCGTGGCGCATTATGAATCGTAAAATACGACAACGGAGACCACGGACTGTTGAACAGCTGAAGCTGTAGATCAAGCAAGAATTCCATCTACAAAGCTTCAACAATTAGTGTACTCAGTTCCCAAACGTTTATTGAATATTGTTAAAAGAAAAGGTGATGTAACACAGTGGTAAACATGACCCTGTCCCAGCTCTTTTGGAACGTGTTGCAGTCATAAAATTCTAAGTTAATGATTATTTGCTAAAAACAATAAAGTTCATCAGTTTGAACATTAAATATCTTGTCTCTGTAGTGTATTCAATTAAATATAGGTTGAACATGCCCTAAATTCCTTGCAAATGTATGTTGAGGAACATTGTCCTTAAACTGTTCGACTATTTTCTCACGCACTGTTCACAAAGAGGTGAACCTCGCCCCATATTTGCTTGTGAATGACTGAGCAATCCAGCGAAGCTCCTTTTATACCCAATCATGGCACCCACCTGTTCCCAATTAGCCTGTTCACCTGTGGGATGTTCCAAACAAGTGTTTGATTAGCATTCCTCAACTTTCTCAGTCTTTTTTGCCACCTGTCCCAGCTTTTTTGGAACATGTTGCAGCCATAAAATTCTAAGTTAATGATTATTTGCTAAAAACAATAAAGTTTATCAGTTTGAACATTAAATATCTCTGTAGTGTATTCAATTAAATATAGGTTGAACATGGTTTCCAAATCATAGTATCCTGTTTTTATTTGTTTAACACAACATCCCAACTTCATTGGAATTGGGGTTGTATGATGGAGTAGTTTTTAATAAATCTGCGGTAGTAGCCACAGAACCCCAGAAAGGACTGCAGCGATGGGAGATCTGTGGGTTGCTTCCACCTAGTCACAGCATCAACTTTTTCTGGGTCTGTGGCAATACCATGCTCTGTCACGATATGCCCAACGTAAGTGACTTGAGTGCACCAGAACTGACACTTGTCGAGAGACAACTTGAGACCTGCTTCTTCCAGACGCATAATTACCTTGAGGAGTCTTTTTTCATGTTCCTCCAAAGTTTTCCCAAACACGATCAAATCATCCAGGTAAACAATTACTTCAAGCAGGTGCATGTCACCAACGGCTTTTTCCATTAGTTGCTGAAATGTCGCGGGGCCCCCGGTGATTCCCTGCGGCATCCGTTCAAACTGGAAGAATCCCATAGGACATATGAAGGCAGTCTTCTCCTTGTCCTCTGTGGCCATCGAAATTTGATAGTTGCCGCTGCGCAGGTCTAACACAGAAAACCACTTGCTGCCAGCCAAGCAATCAAGGGCATCGTTGATGCGGGGCACAGTGTACTGATCTGGGATGGTTCTCTGATTCAGGGTGCGATAGTCAATACACATACGAAGTTGACCATTCTTTTTACATGCTAGGACAATGGGTGAAGCGTATAGACTCCTGGACTCTTTTATGATCACAGCCGCCAGCAGCCCTTGAAGGTGGCGCCGGAGATCATCCAAGTCAGCAGGAGCAATGCGGCGGGACCTCTCTCTGAAAGGAGTGTTATCGCTTAAACAAATGTGATGCTCTACTCCTTTTGCCAAACCAACATCCCATTCCTCAGTAGAAAACACATTGGGGTGCTGGGCAAGTGTTTGGCTGAGTCTTTCTTTCCATTCCTCGCTGATAGGGGAGTCCCTGAAGTCAAACAAAGAGGGGTCCATAGCTGGAACAGTTTCCCTATTGGGACTTGAGGTATCTGTTACCATATCAGCAACATACAAATGAGCGAGAGCAGTCCCCATTGGGATGGCGGTTGGTTTTAGGGATTCATTTCGCAACAGCACCAGGAACTTGTTAGGGTCTAGCAGCTTTGAAAACCATACTGTTGACTGGACTAGAACACTTGGAGGGAGAGCAGGCGAGTAACCGCATTCAGTGATTAGTATACTGTCTCCAATGTCTTGCTTTTCATTCACTTTGTATATAGCAATGCGCTCAGTGCCAGGAAGTATGATCAGAGGACCTGGACCCATCCATTTAACCTCTGCCACAGGTAAGTCTTTGTCTCTAGTACTCTTGATTGCAGGAAAAGGGACTTGGCGGGTTGTTCGCACTTGTACCTTAACTGAGTTGACACACTCCATGTCCTTTCTGTTTACTTTGGAGTGAGAAGGCCTGACTCCACTAACATTGGTGCCGATGAGGACCGGCATAGTTTCCGAACAACGAGGGTCAGGGCACACCAGTGCCAGGACAGTGACCGGCTGGACTTTGTTGGGCTTGGACTTTTGAGGCAATTCTAAGTCAACTTGAATATAACCCTTATACGGGTAACTGTCCTCTGAGTCACTCAGGCCCCAAATGGCTAGTTCCGTCACCGGGTTCAATGGTATATGTGACAGGTTGGCAGCATACCAGCTGTCAAAGATTATGGTAACTTGGGAGCCACTGTCCATTAGTGCAGTCCAGGGGTTGCCATTAATCTTTACTTGGGCAGTAGAAGTTGGACCGACAAGTCCATCTGGCAAGTCTTAACACAGCTTCTATTGACAGTGGCATTTATTGTCTTAGTCTTGGCCTCATCAGATTTCTGGCTGTGTTTGGACTTTCTCTGAACTTGCAGTAGTTTCTGTATGACTGTATGAGGATAGTTCTCTGGAGCAACACATTGAGTTGAAAAATGTCCATCTTCCCCTCATCGGTAACAGAAGAAGTCACTTGCATTCCTGGCCACAAGGGTTTTTGTCTGCTGTGACGTTGATGATGTCTCTCTTTAGTGGGGGTCAATTCCGGGATTGTACTTGGGCCTCACTGACATTGCGGATATTTATTTTGGAGCTTGACGACTTCTTTCTGTAGAGCTTGAATGTTTTCATCTTCCGCACTCTCAGCCTCAACCGAGACTGGTGTCGGATGACTAGGCATGACAGAAGGCAGAGTGTGCTTGTGTATGTGCGCTTTCAATTGGTGTATTTAGTCTTTCAAGTCTCTGAGCTCAGTGTCTGAGGTTACTGTAGCCATCCATCCATCCATCCATCCATTTTCTACCGCTTATCCGAGGTTGGGTCGCGGGGGCAGTAGCTTTAGCAGGGACGCCCAGATGTCTCTCTCCCCAGCCACTTCATCCAGCTCTTCTGGGGGGATCCCGAGGTGTTCCCAGGCCAGCCGAAAGACATAATCTCTCTAGCTTGTCCTGGGTCGTCCCCGGGGTCTCCTCCCGGTGGCACATGCTCGGAACACCTCACCAGGGAGGCGTCTGGGAGGCATCCGAATCAGATCCCCATCCACCTCATCTGGCTCCTCTCGATGTGGAGGAGCAGCGACTCTACTCTGAGATCCTCTCGGATGACCGAGCTTCTCACCCTATCTCTATGGGAGAGCCCGGACACCCAGCGGAGGAAACTCATTTTGGCCGCTCCTATCCAGGATCTTGCTCTTTCGGAACCACAACGGACCAATACAAAGTCCGCAACACTGCAGACACTGCACCGATCTGCCTGTCGATCTTCCGTTCCATTCTACCCTCACTCGTGAACAAGACCCCAAGATACTTGAACTCTTCCACTTGGGGCAGGATCTCATCCCCGACCTGGAGAGGGCACGCCACCCTTTTCCGACTGAGGACCATGGTCTCAGATTTGGAGGTGCTGATTCTCATCACAGCCGCTTCACACTTGGCTGCGAACTGCTCCAGTGAGAGTTGGAGATCACGGCTTGATGAAGCCAACAGAACCACATCATCTGCAAAAATCAGAGATGCAATACTGAGGCCACCAAAAAGGACCCCCTCTAAGCCTTGGCTGTTCCTTGAAATTCGGTCCATAAAAGTTATGAACAGAATCGGTGACAAAGGGCAGCCTTGGTGGAGTCCAACCCTCACCGGGAACGAGTCCGACTTACTGCCGGATATGCGGACCAAACTCTGACTCCGGTTGTACAGGGATCGAACAGCCCGTACCAGGTTGTTCGGTACCCCATACTCCCGAAGCACCCCCCACAGGACTCCCCGAGGGACACGGTCGAATGCCTTCTCCAAGTCCACAAAACACATGTAGACTGGTTGGGCGAACTCCCATGCACCCTAGAGGACCCTACCGATGGTGTAGACCTGGTCCACTGTTCCACGTCCAGGACGAAAACCACACTGCTACTCCTGAATCTGAGATTCGACTTCCAGCACCCCTGACCTTACCAGGGAGGCTGAGGGGTGTGATCCCCCTGTAGTTGGAACACACCCTCCGGTCCCCCTTCTTAAAAAGGGGGACCACCACCCCAGTCTGGCAATCCAGAGGCACTGTCCCCGATGTGCACGCGATGTTGCAGAGGCATGTCAACCAGGACAGCCCCACAACATCCAGAGCCTTTAGGAACTCCGGGCGAATCTCATCCACCTCCGGGGGCCTCAACCCCAGAGATAGGAGAGCCTGCCTCAGAGAAACCAGACTCTGCTTCCTCATGGGAAGGCGTGTCGGTGGAATTGAGGAGGTCTTCGAAGTATTCTCCCCACCGACTCACAACGTCCCGAGTCGAGGTCAGCAGTGCCCCATCCCCACTATACACAGTGTTGGTGGTGCACTGCTTTCCTCTCCTGAGACGCTGGCTGGTGGACCAGAATTTCCTCGAAGCCGTCCGGAAGTCTTTCTCCATGGCCTCATCGAACTCCTCCCACACCAGAGTTTTTGCTTCAGCGACCACCAAAGCTGCACTCCGCTTGGCCAGCCGGTACCCATCAGCTGCATCAGGAGTCCCACAGGCCAAAAAAGCCAGATAGGACTCCTTCTTCAGCTTGACGGGATCCCTCACCATTGGTGTCCACCAACGGGTTCGGGGATTGACTGCCATGACAGGCACCGACCACCTTACGGCCACAGCTCCGGTCGGCCGCCTCAGCAATGGAGACGCGGAACATGGTCCACTCGCACTCGATGTCCCCCGCCTCCCCCGGAACATGAGCAAATTTCTGTCGGAGGTGGGAGTTGAAACTCCTTCTGACAGGGGATTCTGCCAGATGTTCCCAGCAGACCCTCACAATACCTTTGGGCCTGCCACGTCGGACCGGCATCTACCCCCACCATCGGAGCCAACTCACCACGAGGTGGTGATCAGTCGACCGCTCCGCCCCTCTCTTCACCCGAGTGTCCAAGACATGCGGCCGCAAGTCCGATGACACGACCACAAAGTCGATCATCGAACTGCGACCTAGAGTGTTCTGGTGCCAAGTGCACGTGTGGACACCCTTATGCTTGCCCATGGGAAGGGGGACCCACGTTAGCCTTTCGGGCTGTACCCAGCCGGGCCCCATAGGTGCAGGCCCGCCCACCAGGCACTCGCCTTCGAGCCCCACCTCCAGGCCTGGCTCCAGAGGGGGCCCCCGGTGAAAGGGAAAAACAAGTCCATCGTTTGTCCCTCCTTGAGCCGTCACCTTATTGTGGTGGAGGGGCTTGTGTGTCCCAATGATCCTAGGAGCTAAGTTGTCTGGGGCTTTATGCCCCTGGCAGGGTCACCCATGACAAACAGGTCCTAGGTGAGGGACCAGACAAAGCACGGCTCAAAGACACCTTATGATGACGACAAACAATGGAGGTTACTGTAGCAATTTTCCCATAAACAGCTTGGGACTGATGTAGTCGGCTTTGCGCAGTTTCGTGCACCTCCTCTGAACGTATCTCGTTCAGTAACTGCAGAAATGTTGGAGGATTGTCTAGTCTCTCGCCCAACTTGAGATTTAAGATCAATAAATTAGACTGAGTAGCACCTTTTATAAGATGGTCAAGACGTGCTTTATCTATAGTTGTTACCTGTAATCCACCCTTTTGGACCACTTTGTCCAAGACTCGCACCATGTGTCTCAGGAACTCGGAGAGTTTCTCCCCAGGGCATGGACCTAACATTCTGAAGGCAAAATAAAGCTCTTCACCACTTTCTGTAGTGCCAAAGATATTCTCGAGTATGTTTAGGTAGTCAATAGATGTTGCATTTGGATCATTAAATCGTACAGCTTGTAAAGCCTACAGGGCAGGACCCTTTACACTTTCCATTAGCCTAATCTTTTTCTCTCTCTCTGGTTTTTCATATTCTTCAATCATAAATCTGTCTTGGTCAATCCAGCTTTCCAACTGTTCTTCTTCTTGGGGTGTCGGTGTAGCCCCCGAGAAGGTTCGCAGTCTTCTGTAGGAGATGTAGTCAGAGTTGGTTGGCTTCCGTGTCTGTTGCAAGACGTCACCCATGGCTCTGATGATAGCTTCAGGAGTAGATGGTTGAAATGGGGACAAAACACTGGAATCAGGTGGCAGCACATTTGGACAATCGGGGGCGGGCTTCGCCGAGGGTCCCTCTTCCTGTTCAGAATATCCAAAGATTCTCCAAAGCATGGCAAATCCCTCGGGCTGGATGTCCATAGGAATAACATGCATGTTGACCTGCTCTCTGCACTCACACAGTACGGTTAAAGTTTGAGACTGCTGGTCATACATCCTTCCTCTCACACAGACTCTCCCAAGTGTTTTAATAGTCTGCAGTGCTTCTTCAATTACATTCACTTCCGCTTCTGGAGGAACTTCTTTCAACAGCACAGCATAAGCCGGATCTTGCCCTTCCCAAGGCACCACTTCTTCAGTTGAGCCATCCCCACGCGTGGTATAGTTACTGTGATCACTTGTTAAAACAAATTTAGCAGTAATAAAATTATTTTCCAATTATATTAAAGTTATTAGCGTTGTCTTACCTAATCTAATTTAGATCTTAACGTGTATCATTTGGGACAAAACGTTCACCCACAGCCTCCTTAATATGATTTAAGAGGGAAATAGCTACGAGTTTGAGATTAAGGAATTTCTTATTTTTTTTTTAGCACTAATTTTGATTCTCTGGGTCAGACTAGGGTTATGATAATTTACAATGAATTTTAGACCACTCCAAATTAAATGAAATCCCAGCGGTGCCTCCAATTTTATGTAGCACCCATGCTACCACTCTGTGTAGACCTTACCTAAGAATGGTGGGTGCTTGGGTTCGTTTAATGTCAGGTGGATACCATGCTGGTGCACCTAAATAAAAGCATACTTCCAAATAACAATACCAAACTAAATAGCCTATTTCGTAATAATGAGACCAAGAGATGATGTAACTTTTAGGCAAAACCATGACCGTATTTAATACATGCCCCAAAATACATAACAAAAATAGGTTCACTCAAATTAATAATAACAAAAAGTTGCTCTGTATAAGGCGGCACGGTGGCCGACTGGTTAGAGCGTCAGCCTCACAGTTCTGAGGACCCGGGTTCAATCCCCGGCCCCGCCTGTGTGGAGTTTGCATGTTCTCCCCGTGCCTGCGTGGGTTTTCTCCGGGTACTCCGGTTTCCTCCCACATCCCAAAAACATGCATGAATTGGAGACTCTAAATTGCCCGTAGGCATGACTGTGAGTGCGAATGGTTGTTTGTTCCTATGTGCCCTGCGATTGGCTGGCAACCAGTTCAGGGTGTACCCCGCCTCCTGCCCGATGACAGCTGGGATAGGCTCCAGCACGCCCGCGACCCTAGTGAGGAGAAGCGGCTCAGAAAATGGATGGATGGATGGATGCTCTGTATAAGCGGCACGGTGGCCGACTGGTTAGAGCGTCAGCCTCACAGTTCTGAGGTGCGGGGTTCAATCCCCGTCCCCGCCTGTGTGGAGTTTGCATGTTCTCCCCGTGCCTGCGTGGGTTTTCTCCGGGCACTCCGGTTTCCTCCCACATCCCAAAAACATGCATTAATTGGAGACTCTAAATTGCCCGTAGGCATGACTGTGAGTGCGAATGGTTGTTTGTTTCGATGTGCCCTGCGATTGGCTGGCAACCAGTTCAGGGTGTACCCCGCCTC
>NC_084518.1:9554993-9565179 GCF_024500385.1 Phyllopteryx taeniolatus
AGAATGAAGGGCAAAGTTTATAAGACAGTGGTGAGGCCAGCCATGATGTACGGATTAGAGACAGAGGCACTGAATGAAATGAAGATGTTGAGGTTCGCTCTCGGAGTGACCAGGTTGGATAAAATTTGAAATGAGCTTATCAGAGGGACGGCCAAGGTTTGATGTTTTGGAGACAAAGTTAGAGAGAGCAGACTTCGATGGTTCTGACACATCCAGAGGAGAGAGAGTGGGTATATTGGTAGAAGGATGATGAGGATGGAGCTGCCAGGCAAGCGAGCTAGAGGAAGACCAAAGAGAAGGTTGATGGATGTCGTGAGGGAAGACATGAGGGCAGTTGGTGTTCGAGAGCAGGATGCAGGAGATAGGCTCTCATGGAAAAGGATGACGCGCTGTGGCGACCCCCAAAGGGACAAGCCGAAAGGAAAAGAAGAAGAAGAAGACACAAATATACTGGTCGGGCCCACTTGAGATCAATTTGGAGTGAATGTGGCCCCTGAACTAAAAT
Organism: Phyllopteryx taeniolatus; assembly: GCF_024500385.1. Classification (NCBI taxonomy): domain Eukaryota; kingdom Metazoa; phylum Chordata; class Actinopteri; order Syngnathiformes; family Syngnathidae; genus Phyllopteryx; species Phyllopteryx taeniolatus. The sequence continues at coordinate 9,555,499 of NC_084518.1, forward strand.
AAGTTTGACACCCTTGTTCTAGATCATTGATTCTCAACTGATGGGTTGCGGACACCTAGTAAAAAAATTATTCATATAGTAACTTTTCCAGTACAGTACAGAGGCGTACCAAGTTTCCACGTGTAACATAGTAGGAAAGTGACAAGAAATGTTACTTCTCTGGGCTCCAGTCACAAGTTTAGTCTCTCAACAAATACAGTGCAGCTCAGTCTTTGGCTGGATGATGCCCTGGAAAGCAATATGCTTTTGATGGTACCGCAAACTCATTTGAAATAGTGTTGGTACGTTCGCGAACGTTTCGCTCAGAAGAACGAATCTTTTTAGTGAACGAACTGAACCGAATCAGTTTATGAAATGATTCGTTCTTTTAGCTTGGCCGCCGTGAGGCGTGTGAGTCGGCTGGGAGCGGAAATGGAACTGTTGAAGCGTTCTGTCACTCACGTCTGGATCTTCGACGAGTGACCAATGAGCAGTCAGCGTGCAGTCGGGGGCGGGACTTCATTAAACGTACTGCCATGTGATTTGCGATTCGCTAGAGTTGTCACTCACTTCGGCGAATGACCAAATGAGCAGCCAGCGTCAGCCAGCGCCGTGCAAGCGGGGGCGGGACTTAAGTGAACTGAGTGAGTCGTTCAGTGAACTGGTGTACCGAGGAATATATATGTTTTAACTTCTAAGAAAGTGGTTCGCGACTTTGCAACAATAGGAAACTGCGGGCCCCAAGGTGACAACAGTTGAGTACCACTGTTCTAGAGAATATCTGTGTTTATGTGTGTGGACTTATTCAGTGGCGGAGTTTAAAATATTTCTGGACACATTAAATAATCATACCACTAGAGGGTACTCTTGCTCTTTCCTCAGAAAGCAGCTCAACATTTTCTTAAAACGAGAAAATTGGTCTGATCCATAAACGGCAACGAGAGGATGCATGCAGGGTCACAGAATAAACGTGGCATTCAGGAAGAACAAGGACCTGTTCAGGATCTTCTGGCCAGGGCAAAGATAACACCACTCTCTTGCACTAAACCCAAAATGAAGGGTCATTTTTTTCAGCACCTATATTTGTTGTGCAATAAACATTAGAATTAGTATTACCATGGCGACCGGCACGGTGGGCAAACTGGTTAGCACATCTGCCTCACAGCTGTGGGGTTCATATCCTTGCCCCGCCTGTGTGGAGTTTGCATGTTCTCCCCCGTGCCTGGGTGGGTTTTCTCCGGGCGCTCCGGTTTCCTCCCGCATCCCCAAAACATACTTGGTAGGTTGATTGAAGACTCTAAAATTGCCCGTAAGTGTGAATGTGAGTGCAACTGGTTGTTTGTTTCTACGTGCCTTGCGATTGGCTGGCGACCGGGTCAGGGTGTACCCCGCCTCCTGCACGAAGATAATTGGGATAGGCTCCAGCAGCCCTCACGGGACCCTGGTGAGGATAAGAGGTAAAGAAAGTGGATGGATTACCATGGCGGCCTGGACACCAAAAAGTGTGTTTATGTCATAGACCAGCGGTCACCAAGGTGGAGCCCACGGGCCTGTTCTAAAAGATTACTCACCAGTAAGGGGACATTGTGATTTCCTAGGAATGTTTTAGAAGTGATCATTTGAAAATGTAAACACTGTCAGACATTAATAGAAATAAATACCAGCACAATGATATACATCTGTTTCCTATCTTGATAAATAATTATTGATAATTCCATTTCTTGTTAAAGAACGAATTGATAAAGTATAAGCCTTATGGTTCAGCAAATTCTATTAAGCGTTCTCCTCTTTTGTCTCTTGATCCCATTCCGTAGGATCCAATTGATTTCGCACCAGAGTTAAGGCCAATCCTGGCGTTAAAGTCACCCATGACTGTTCAAAATTTGTGCTTCGATTGACTATAAAGACGGGATAAATCTTCGTAAAATGATTCCACCTCATCGTCGGTGTGGCTGATGGTTCGGCACGGTCGGTACATATGGCGACTCTATCGGAAACACTTTTGACGCTGGTAACGTAATTGGCGATACTTTTATTAACAATGAAACCAACTCCACAATTGCGTCCGCTTTCTGATCCTCTGTAATAAAATAGATGGCCATTATCGAGAGTCAACATAGCTTCAACTTTCCGACGTATTTCACCAAGTCCAATTATATCTAATTTGATGGCTTCTTGCTCACGTTGAGCGTCCCGAAAATAAGATTTCGTGCGTTATGTCTTTTTTGCTTCTTTCTTGCTACTTCTAAAGATTGGTTTGACGTAAAATGTTTGTCGGCGTAACCGTATTCTCGTCCAGCACAGCCAAGTCAGTTGTCCGTAAGCAGCCATAATTAACCCGGTGATTCTTAGCACCCGCCTCCTTGAGTCTACATGTGTTTTGTGGACTTGGAGAAGGCGTTCGACCGTGTCCCTCGGGGAGTCCTGTGGAGGGTGCTTCGGGAGTATGGGGTACCGAACCCCCTGATACGGGCTGTTCGGTCCCTGTACAACCGGAGTCAGAGTTTGGTCCACATATCCGGCAGTAAGTCGGACTCGTTCCCGGTGAGGGTTGTACTGCGACAAGGCTGCCCTTTGTCACCAATTCTGTTCATAACTTTTATGGACAGAATTTCTAGGTGCAGCCGAGGCGCAGAGGGGGCCCGGTTTGGTGGCCTCAGTATTGCATCTCTGCTTTTTGCAGATGATGTGGTTCTGTTGGCTTCATCAATCCGTGACCGCCAACTCTCACTGGAGCCGAGTGTGAAGCGGCTGGGCTGAGAATCAGCACCTCCAAATCTGAGACCATGGTCCTCAGTCGGAAAAGGGTGGCGTGCCCTCTCCAGGTCGGGGATGAGATCCTGCCCCAAGTGGAGGAGTTCAAGTATCTTGGGGTCTTGTTCACAAGTGAGGGAAGAATGGAACGGGAGATCGACAGGCGGATCGGTGCAGCGTCTGCAGTGATGCGGACTTTGTATCGGTCCGTTGTGGTAATGAAGGAGCTAAGCCGAAAGGCGAAGCTCTCAATTTACCGGTCGATCTACGTTCCTACCCTCACCTATAGTCACAAGCTGTGGGTCGTGACCGAAAGAACAAGATCCCGGATACAAGCGGCCGAAATGAGTTTCCTCCGCAGGGTGTCCGGGCTCTCCCTTAGAGATAGGGTGAGAAGCTCGGTCATCCGGGAGGATCTCAGAGTAGAGTCGCTGCTCCTGCACATGGACAGCACCCGAGTTAACTATATGAGTGTCAGAGCAAAGGGTCTGAATACTGTTTCAGTTTTTCTTTTTTAATAAATCTGCAAAGATTTTAACAATTTCTGTCAATATGGGGTGCTGTGTGTACATTAATGAGGAAAAAATTAACTTAAATGATTTTAGCAAATGGCTGCAATATAACAAAGAGTGAAAAGTCTTAGGGGGTCTGAATACTTTCCGTACCCACTGTATATATATTTATGTGTGTGTGTGTGTGTATATATATATGTATATATATATATATATATATATATATATATATATATATAGTCCCCTCCAAAAGTATTGGAATGGTAATGTCAATTCCTTTGTTTTTGTTGTATATTGAAGACATTTGGGTTTCAGACAGAGCACCTTTTCCTTGAAGCCACCCAATTTTCAAGTGAGCAAAAGTATTGGAACAGACATTATTAAATTAACTTAAAGTGAATAAGATTTAATATTTGGTGGCACAATCCTTACTTGCAATAACTGCATCAAACCTGCGACCCATTGACTACCATACTGTTGTATTCTCCATTTGAAATGCTTTTCCAGGCCTTTACTGCAGCCTCTTTCAGTTCTCGTTTGGTTCTGAGGGTTTCTCTCTTTAGTCTCCTCTTCAGGAGGTAAAATGCATGCTCTATTTGGTTAAGGTCCGGTGATTGACTTGGCCAGTCTCAGACCTTCTACTTTTTCTCCCTGATGAAGTCCTTTGTTGTGTTGGCAGTGTGTTTTGGATATTGTCTTGTTGGATATGAAGCTTCTCCTGATTAGTTTGGATACATTGCTCATGGATAGGTTTTGCCCCGTCTCTTCTCTCTTGCAGCGGGGCACAGCAACTGGTATAAAGACTTTGTAGTCTGTGAATTTGGGGCTTTTGTTTCTTGGACCGCAATGGGAAAGTCCAGTACTGTATCTTGATATCATGCTGATTCTTTCAGTATACTTTGTCAACCTCATATTGGCCTGTTCATTGAATCTATCAATATTCTTTGGAAACTTCAAATTAGTGTATGCCTAATTTTACTTTAGAAGGTTACACCTAAGAAAAAAACATCTTTACAGTATACTGCAGTTAAATGTGGTCGGTTCAGCACCTCAAACTGGGCAATCAACTTTTTGGGAGAGATGAATACTCCCTGCTCATTTTTCAGAAATGCAGCCTCAGGTAACATTGTCATCATTTTTGCAATGAGTGTTAAAAATGCAGTTTGACCACTATAATTAAAACCTTTTGTTTATGTTTTGGTGGTTACAAACCTGTTTAAAAGTGCTCAATCCCCTGTGGGCTTATGATTCTTTTTTCTTTTCCTTTTTTTTTTACATTCAGTTCACATTCGACTTCAAAAATATTGAAAGTGAGTGCAACTTTATTTTTGCTGTTGACTGGGCATATTTGGGGTTGACACCAAAAGATGTATATCAGACGAAAGCTTTTATTTCCTGGAGTTTATATCTGGATTGCATAGATAATGTACAAGCTATATCAGAAAAATGAAAGATCATCAAGTTCATCACCGTGCAGCAAGATCACGACCTAAAACAAAGCCAGATCAACAGAGCAGTTTAACAGGGGAAACAAATGGATGATTTTACAGTGGTCCATCGGCCGATTTAAACCCTATACAGCATGCATTTAATTTGCTATTGCGGAGAGTATAACCTTCTAAAACAAATAACTGAAAGAAGCTGCAGCTAAATATTACCACTTTTTCACTTTAGTCTCCTCTCCAAACTTCTTATTTCTCTTTGTCCTTAACCCTATGCAGGGATGGCCACAGCAAATCATGTTTCAATATGTCCCTGTCCTCTGCGTCTTCTGCTGTAACTCCTTCCATCTGCAAGTCTTCCCTCACCACATTCATAAATCTCCCCCTTGCCTCTTACCTGGCAGCTCCATTTCCAGCATCCTTCTACCAATGTGTACAGTGTCCCTCCCAATGCCATCTCAAATCTGGCTTATCTAACATCGTCTTCAAACCTTCCAACATGTGCTGTCTGTAGTGTTACGTGTCCCCCTAGAAGGGCTGGACTATTGATCAAAATTTGATCGTGATTTCGATTTTGGCATCTCATAATCACAAAAACATAATAAAATAAAAACAATTGTGCTGCATGGTGCGGTGAGCATGCAAGTACTTGCACTGTAAAAGCACAGTGAATGCATCTGGGTTGGGTGCAGCCGCAGAAAGCATTTGTAAGGTAGACAATATGTAAAGTAAGTGATTGAAAACATGGAAAAACCAGAAAGGCAGCCTTTGGTTGAGAAGACAGGTGGGACAACTTCAGTCGTCTGGAGACATTTTGGCTTCAGGTTGTCGGATGTTGAGCAAAATGAAATTTTCATGTCATGTCTACACCGCAACACAACACAGCCAAATTATTCAATCATTTGAAGTTCAGTCATGACGTGGTCTATGACCAAGCATAAAGGAGCAAAATATCCCAACAATGCAAGTTCATCAAGTTTCGCAAGCGCCAGGACTTTCCGCCAGAAACTTTCCGCCAGGGGGTCCTGCGAGTGGTGCTCTGGGAGTATGGGGTATCAGACCCCTTAATAAGGGTTGTTTGGACCCTGGACGACCAGTGTCAGTGTTTGGTTGGGATTTCCGCCAGTAAGTCGGATCCGTTTCCAGTGAGGGTTGGACTCTGCCAAGGCTGCCCTTTGTCACCGATTGTGTTCATAACCTTTATAGACAGAATTTCTAGGCACAGCCGAGGCATTGAGGGTGTCCGGTTTGGTGACCTCAGCATTACGTCTCTGCATTTTGCAGATGATGTGGTTCTGTTGGTTTCATTAAGCTGCAGCCTTCAACTCTCACTGGAGCGGTTTGTGTGAAGTGTGAAGCAGTTGGGATGAGCGTCAGCACCTCCAAATTTGAGTCCATGGTCCTCAGTCAGAAAAGGGTGGAGTTCCCGTCTCCGGATCAGGGAGGAGATCCTGACCCAAGTGGAGGAATTCAAGTATCTCAGAGTCTTGTTCACGAGTGGGGAAAGAATGGAGCCGGAGATCCACAGGCGGATGGGATTAATGGGAACTCTGTCTATCTGTTGTGGTGAAGGAGCTGGCCGAAAGGCAAAACTCTCGATTTACTGGTCGATTCCAACCCTCACCTATTTTGGTCTTTGGGTCACGACCCGCAGCTCGTGACCCAAAGACCAAAATGACCAAAATGAGTTTCCTCCGCAGGGTGTCCGGGCTCTCCCTTAGAGATAGGGTGAGAAGTTCGGCTATCCAGGAGGGGCTCAGAGTCGAGCTTCTCCGCCTTGAGAGGAGCCAGATGATGTAGCTCGGGCATCTAATTAGGATGCTTCCTGGACGCCACCCTGGTGAGGTGTTCCGGGTATGCCCCACCAGGAGGAGGCCCAAGGGACGACCCGGGACACGCTGGAGAGACTATGTCTCCCGGCTGTCCTGGGAATGCCTCGAGAGAGCCCGGAAGAGCTGGACGAAGTGGCTGGGGAGAGGAAAGTCTGGGCTTCCCCGCTTAAGCTGCTGCCCCAGTGACATGACCTGGATAAGTGGAATAAAATGAAGGGATGGATGGAAGTTGCTAAAGATGTCTCCATGCCCAAGTTTTTGCCACCACGATGGATTTGTTGTCAAGTCACACAATTGAGCCGCAGATATCCCTCACCTTGCATTACATTGATGCATATCTCACCAAAATGTCTTGAAAGCACATTTTTCCCTGATGACCACACAGTAATAAACATTGCTGATGATTTGGAGCAAGCTATGGCTGCATGGGATTTGAAGCAGGCCAACCTTGTTTGTGTGTCTTCTTCTTTTCCTTTCAGCTTGTCCCTTTGGGGGTCGCCACAGCGCGTCATCCTTTTCCATGTAAGCCTATCTCCTGCATCCTCCTCTCGAGCACCAACTGCCCTCATGTCTTCCCTCACGACATCTTCTGGAAAAAAGTGTTCGCTCCAGCCATTTGCATCCTTTTTGCAAAGTCTACCACCATCTGTCCCTCCAAGTTCCTTTCCTGGATGCCGTACTTACCCATCACTTCTTCATCACCCCTATTTCCTTCACCAACATGTCCATTACAATCTGCATCAATCACGACTCGCTCTCTGGGATGCTCAGAACTACTTCGTCTAGCTCCTTCCAGAATTTCTCTTTCACCTCTAGGTCACATCCTACCTGTATCACTAATTGGAAACCTCACCAAAAACAAAAAACTTGCTATAGCCCTGACCTGTTATTTGAAAAGCAACTTATACAATATATACAGACCCTTTCCAAAAAAAATTATAATATCACGGAAAAGTTTATTTATTTCCATAATTCCATTCAAAAAGTTAAACTTTCCATCCATCCATCCATTCTCTACCGCTTATCCGGGTCGGGTCGCGGGGGCAGTAGCTTCAGCAGGGACGCCCAGACTACCCTCTCCCCAGCCACTTCATCCAGCTCTTCCGGGGGGATCCCGAGGCGTTCCCAGGCCAGCCGAAGGATGTAGTCTCTCCAGCGCGTCCTGGGTCGTCCCCGGGGTCTCCTCCCGGTGGGACATGCCCGGAACACCTCACCAGGGAGGCGTCCGGGAGGCATCCGAATCAGATGCCCCAGCCACCTCATCTGGCTCCTCTCAATGCGGAGGAGTAGCGGCTCTACTCTGAGATCCTCTCGGATGACCGAGCTTCTCACCCTATCTCTAAGGGAGAGCCCGGACACCCTGCGGAGGAAACTCATTTCGGCCGCTTGTATCCGGGATCTTGTTCTTTCGGTCACGACCCACAGCTCATGACCATAGGTGAGGGTAGGAACGAAGATCGACCGGTAAATTGAGAGCTTCGCCTTTCGGCTTAGCTCTTTCTTTACCACAACGGACCGATACAAAGTCCGCATCACTGCAGACGCTGCACCGATCCGCCTGTCGATCTCCCGTTCCATTCTTCCCTCACTCGTGAACAAGACCCCAAGATACTTGAATTCCTCCACTTGGGGCAGGATCTCATCCCCGACCTGGAGATGGCATGCCACCCTTTCCCGACTGAGGACCATGGTCTCAGATTTGGAGGTGCTGATTCTCATCCCAGCCGCTTCACACTCAGCTGCGAACTGCTCCAATGAGAGTTGGAGGTCACGGCTTGATGAAGCCAACAGAACCACATCATCTGCAAAAAGCAGAGATGCAATACTGAGGCCACCAAACCGGACCCCCTCTACGCCTCGGCTGCGCCTAGAAATTCTGTCCATAAAAGTTATGAACAGAATCGGCGACAAAGGGCAGCCTTGGCGGAGTCCAACCCTCACCGGGAACGAGTTCGACTTACTGCCGGATATGCGGACCAAACTCTGACTCCGGTCATACAGGGACCGAACAGCCCGTATCAGGGGGTTCGGTACCCCATACTCCCGAAGCACTCTCCACAGGACTCCCCGAGGGACACGGTCGAACGCCTTCTCCAAGTCCACAAAACACATGTAGACTGGTTGGGCGAACTCCCATGCACCCTCGAGGACCCTGCCGAGGGTGTAGAGCTGGTCCACTGTTCCACGGCCAGGACGAAAACCACACTGCTCCTCCTGAATCTGAGATTCGACTTCCCGACGGACCCTCCTCTCCAGCACCCCTGAATAGACCTTACCAGGGAGGCTGAGCAGTGTGATCCCCCTGTAGTTGGAACACACCCTCCGGTCCCCCTTCTTAAAAAGGGGGACCACCACCCCAGTCTGCCAATCCAGAGGCACTGTCCCCGATGTCCACGCGATGTTGCAGAGGCGTGTCAACCAGGACAGCCCCACAACATCCAGAGCCTTTAGGAACTCCGGGCGAATCTCATCCACCCCCGGGGCCCTGCCACCGAGGAGCTTTTTAACTACCTCGGTGACCTCAAACCCAGAGATAGGAGAGCCCGCCTCAGAGAACCCACACTCTGCTTCCCCATGGGAAGGCGTGTCGGTGGAATTGAGGAGGTCTTCGAAGTATTCTCCCCACCGACTCACAACGTCCCGAGTCGAGGTCAGCAGCGCCCCATCCCCACTATACACAGTGTTGGTGGTGCACTGCTTTCCTCTCCTGAGACGTCGGATGGTGGACCAGAATTTCCTCGAAGCCGTCCGGAAGTCTTTCTCCATGGCCTCACCGAACTCCTCCCATGCCCGGGTTTTTGCTTCAGCGACCACCAGAGCTGCATTCCGCTTGGCCAGCCGGTACTCATCAGCTGCCTCAGGAGTCCCACAGGCCAAAAAGGCCCGATAGGACTCCTTCTTCAGCTTGACGGCATCCATCACCGTTGGTGTCCACCAACGGGTTCGGGGATTGCCGCCACGACAGGACGCCACCTTACGGCCACAGCTCCGGTCGGCCGCCTCAGCAATGGAGGCGCGGAACATGGTCCACTCGGACTCGATGTCCCCCGCCTCCCCCGGAACATGAGCAAAGTTCTGTCGGAGGTGGGAGTTGAAACTCCTTCTGACAGGGGATTCTGCCAGACATTCCCAGCAGACCCTCACAATACGTTTGGGAGTTAA